>NC_080670.1:163897613-164202579 GCF_030247195.1 Topomyia yanbarensis
CGAAATCCCGTGATCCATTTCCCGAACTGTAAACTAGCCGACAGTATGCGCACAGAAATCTGACAGGGCTGCCAAACCAAGACTGACAGAAATCTAGCAGAGCGGTCTCTGCCAGAAAATTTGGTAACTGGGTTGGAGCTACCAAAAAATGTAAAAAATGAATTAAACCGTATGGGCACATGACCTAACGGTTAAAACCCAAAATAAACAATTCAATACGATTAAACCGTGAAATTTTCATTTTCACTCGAAATAACAACCTTTGACATTAAAGAACAACCGGATCACTTTCCGACTGAATTTTACTGTGGACGTCATCGAGAACTTCTTTGGTAGACCGTAATGAGTATACTCCAGGCCCTGATAGTGAAAGTAAAAAGAGGGGAACTCCCACGTATCGACCGATTGCGGACTTTTATCAGATTCGGCATCGTTTTACAGCAACATAGCGACCATCTGATAGCAGCAGGTCTTCGGGATCGGGAACCTCATGTTCATTCATGAACTTCCATCTTACATTAAGCTAGAGTAGGTGCGCTACAAACGTCAACAGGCTGTAGTGACCTTGGCAATATTAGTGGATTTTGTGTCCAAAATCAAATCGGAGGTCAGGGAAGTTATCTCCGTAGAGTGTATTTGTTTACGCAATATAATTACAGTTATACACCTAAGACTTAAACTCATTCCGGAACCGGTTCGGAATTCGGCATTGATTCCGTATGTATTCCAGCTCATACCTAATCCGTTTCGGAACCGGTTTTTGCATTTGAGCTGGAATCCACTGGCACTGATTCCAATCAGGATTCTGAATCAAATTCCAAATGGTTTGACCGGGATCCTCATCACTATTTTGTACCGTTCCCCATTAGTTGTAAATATTCCTACGTTTTCGTGTTTGTGAAAGGGTTTGTCGGTATAGATAGGAGTAGAAATTTTTGTGGTGACGGTAAGTAAAACCCTTCGAGAAGTGTTGGTCGCCGTTCGGGTGCTTAGTTTCGTAGTATTGTGTCGTGCTAAAGAGAAGCTAATTGCAAAAGAACCACTCACTTCCATCGGTAAACTACAAAGGACCCAGTAATACCATACCGCCCTCACTATGGAGGATCAGTCGAACGAGTCTAGCTCTTCTCTACAGTTAATCGCTAAGGAGGCGAATCCACCTGATGTAGGTTACTGCGTTATCTAGTTATCTACCTGAGCCATTCATGGGGGTTTAGTCGCCAGGGTGGTTCCACCAAAGTATCTTGCTCACCTCCTCAGCTAATCGAAAAGGAATCCCGCTGTTGTAGTCCCGGACGGTCGGGAGAAACCGGGAGACAGCGGGGACAACGAGGTAAGAGTAATTATTAGTTTTATTCATGTTTTTTGTTTATATGCGAAGTTTTGAAATTCTGGAAAAAGTACCTGGGCCGCCCTGTCAACAAGGGTCTGCCGGATAGGTAAATATAAGAACCCAAATAATGGAAAACTTACACGTCCTTCCAAAACTGCATCATCTGTTGTTTCATCCACCTGGTTCATTGAATAAATTGCAACGCCCGTGATTTACACTCGAATCAACTTGTTCTATTTTGAGTTATTACGGTCAGGATGACCAACGGTAGGCGGTTAGTGAACGCGATCGTTTTTCTCGATGATGGCGCATCCTATTCGCTTGTGGAAGAGGAAGTAGCAGAACCGGTTAGCTATAAGGATAATTCTATTGAAATGGACTGCAAGAATTACCCGTATGGAACACGACCCAAAACGTGTTCATCTGTTGATTTCGGGGAAGAAATTCGATTTGAAAAATGCTCACATTGTTGATCAACTGAAACTTCCGGAGCAAACGTTAGATTACACGCATGTCACAGATAATTATAGTCACCTGAAAAGCTTGCCCGTAGCCATTAATCGTAGTGGAACTCCAAAAATTTTAATTGGTTTGAAACATCTGCATGTTTACGTCCCTGAACATAGTGATGTCCAATGTGCGACGGATTGTTAACACTATGAACTACTTTGAAGGTACTACGTGCTTGGTTAATCAGGAATATTGGTTATTATGCTTCCGGAATCAGCCGATTATCGCTGTCTGAACGGCGGATCGTTGCAAAAACGATTTTTTTTTAGAGAGAGAGAGAGAGAGAGAGAGAGAGAGAGAGAGAGAGAGAGAGAGAGAGAGCTCGTAGAATCCTGCGTTGCAGAAGAATGTGTTCCAGCAAATCACTCAGTATTTGGAGATTGATGTGCATAAATTCACCGCAAGGAATAATTATTGTTCCATTTTTGATAGTTGTCACTTTCCTTATACAGTCGTGATTCGATCGTTAAAAAAACCTTTTAACTGAACCGCTTTTTAGTTGGACATTCGCTGGATGGACCATTGTCCAGCTAAATAGCATCTGAATGTCAAAATCTCGCGTCAAATTTAAATGGACAATAAATCTAACCATAATTAGAGATGTGAACAGTTGCATTTATAATACTGATATCATTTTTGGAGAGTTTTTGACATCTGTCAGTCGGTCCAACTAGCAAATCACATTTTTTAGTTGAACAGAGGCTCTGAACCGCGACGGTACACATTTAATTTTGTTCTATCATATCTCAACTTTTTTCGCATTTTTTACCGAGTTTTACATAATCGAGCACTCAGCTAACCAAACTTTTACCGAGACCTCTGTAGAAGTGGCGTTTGTTTTGCTGAAACTCGGCAAATATATCGCTGAAAATCAGTAAATCAAAGCCACTTTGCTGAGCTATCAGTTGAAAAATTTTACTTACTGTTCAGCAGTGCAGAAATTACCGAACACAATTCAGGTATCGACTATTTTGGATCAGTCAATATTACGGTCGGATAGCGCTGACGTGCTTGATCACTAGAGCAATACACATGCAGGTTCCTGATAGTCTCACCAGTCAGGCGTGCATTATGGCAATGCGCAGATTCATGTTTCGCGGGGGTTTCCCCTTTGATTTCTTTTTTCCTGGCAACACAATATTCGGCGCATAACCAGACAACATGCTCGATGTCGTGATAATCATCACCACAATCACAGAGACCGCTCTTCAAAAGTCTAATCTGCCGAAGATGGCGAAGGTTTCATCGACCCTATCGGGATATCAGAGTGTAGCCATTGGTGAAGCCTTTCTATTTCCGTTAAAAAAATATGGTGCCTATTAATTTCGTGAGGAAAACAAAACGTTTTGCACTGCAGAAAAACCGGTTAACGATAGGTATTTCGTGAGGAAAACAAATCAAAAACCTTTGGTTTGACTTTGCTTCTATGGTTTTGAATGAGGTATTCAAAATCTTAATACAAAGCTTCTTTGTTTCACTCGCTCAAAAATGTGCAAAAAGTAGTAGTAACGTTTGGTTTCCTGAAACTCGGAAAATATGTCGCTGGAAATCAGTAAATCAAAGTCACTTTGCTGAGCTAGCAGTTGAAACATTTTACTTACTGTTCTGCAGAAATTACTGAACACAAAATTTGGGCAAACAGAGCGGCGTTTCTTTTGTTTCACCCGTGTACACGGTTTTTCACTGGATTCTGGAATGGTGGAACAATTGAGGTCCTAGAACAACTGTGTAAATTTTCAGCGCAATCAGTGAAACTTTCATCAATTAGTTTTTGCTTAAAAACTTTTTCACTATTTTTGTTTCCTTGATAAAATTCCTATAAAAATCACATCGATTTATTTTTAGGAGGCAATGAACGACTCTGGAAATATTTCTTTTTTGTAAAAATGGATGTCTCCATACAAAATTTCGTAAACTTTAGACCGTGGGCTCAAAAATTTCACCGATCAAGCCGAGGATCAAGCTTAGAATTTGCATAGCTGTTCTAGATTTCATCCAGAAAGTTGCTCAGAGCGAAATTGTATTTTTGCATATAATCGTGTCCCACTCTATTGGATACACGCCATAACGATTTGGACGACAACGCATGATACACGAATGCGTCACCGACGACATCGGGAAGGATTTCGATATAAATTATTGGCAATTATTTTGAACTAAAATATGTTTATGTTCGAACAGTTGCTCCATCTGTATAATTAGAATTTAAAAGCGACTCAAATTCAATTTCTCGTACTGTGGTGGAATCACAAACTCTCTGAACTGTCAAAACATTAAAATTAATAGTTTCATGTAAACACTATGTTTTAGAAGAATGATAAATTACACTTAAAAAAATGTAAACGTTATGCCTATTGATTTTACACATAGATTTTTGCAATTAGCGGAGGTAGATAGACACTATTTGCTGGCACATACACCTAATGTGTTTATTTACAAGACATAATAGTCTTACATTCACATTTCATAACTATAAGGCACATAAAACCCGATTCTATAACAATACGCACATATAACTTATGTGTGCACATACATTGTTCATACAGTTGACACATAGAAGGTATGTGTGCGCGTGATAGCATTAGCATTTCTTCTTCATATGGATTTTAAGTGGTTTGAAGCAAATAGAGTTAACGTTTGGATTTTTTTCAGTGTATGTATACGATTGCTCTTCAATTTTAAACAGATTTGTTAAGCGGCCCTTACACGTTCAATATTTTTGTCAATACCAGTATTGACGATATTGTTACAATATTTCAGTCCCGTTTGAAATCCACATCGTCAATAATTTTTTTTCCTTTACACGTACAATACTTTTGTCAATACTCTCTAGTATTGACAAAAATATTGAACGTGTAAGGTCCGCTTTAGTCGCGTTTCGAAACAGCATTGTGCAAACAGCCTTACGATATTTATGGGGTTTTCGATTGATTGACACCGGTGTAGTGGAGTGCACTGAAACTGCACCGTTTTTGCACTTTCTAGCAGAAGTGCAGAAAACTGGGTATGTTCCATTGACACTTCTGCTAGAAAGTGCAAAACCAGTGCAATCCACTACACCGGTGTCAATTAGGGTTTTCGATTGATGGCACTGGCACCGCGCCAGTGTTTTGCACTGGCACGGTGCCAATGGAACACTCCAATGCAAATCGAGTGCACTCTTGAATGTGTGCGTGTAGATGGCCGAGCTGTCATTTAACAGCTGATGTTTGTTTATTTTTTGGGATTTTCGATTGATTGACACCGGTGTAGTGGATTGCACTGGTTTTGCACTTTCTAGCAGAAGTGTCAATGGAACATACCCAGTTTTCTGCACTTCTGCTAGAAAGTGCAAAAACAGTGCAGTTTCAGTGCACTCCACTAAACCGGTGTCAATCAATCGAAAACCCCAAAAATAAAGCACTTAAATAAGAAATAAGTTTTGCTCTAAGCAGATTAATCATTAGGTACAATCATAAAATATATCAAAATGTGTAGATATTGTTATACGGCGCAGTCAAACCGCGGACAACCGGAGTGCAGACCTTAATATGTTGATCAAAACTGTTTTGAACAATTTGATTCATTGTGGTACACACTTATACGGGAAAATAAACAAATTCCACACCGAACAACACGTAGAGTTGTGTCTCATAATGCACGGTTAATTGGGCCGCTTGAAAGGAATCCGACAAAAAGGATTTCCGTAGATCATGTAATTATCGCAACGTTGCGATGGTGACCGATTAGTTTGGAATTCTCTATGCGGCACTAGTGAGCACACACAGCACATAATATAATGGTATATGTCAATATTATGTTAATTGAAAGATATCTCGAGTACTTTTTCAAATGGACGTAAGTAACGATGAGAGATTCTCTTTGAGGTCTTTCTCTTCTGTTCATTACTCGGCCATTTCAACATTTACTACTCTACTCTTTGCATAATATTGTAGTAAAAACCGTCGGCTTTCGATATGTAATTAGCACAAAGTGTTGTAATGACGTCGTAATAAACGAAAGAGAAAGTAAACAATGTTACTTACGTCCATTTGAAAAAGTACTCGAGATATCATCTTTTCTGAAAAGTTTTTCAGTAGGCCAAGATCAACCCGTATACCTATGGATTATTTTTGGAATTAACTTGCCAGGCAGCGCTAGTGACTCGATTTGACAATACAACATCAGTAGATCAAATGCTGCACGTAAATGAATAATTCATTTTTAGATTCGTCCACTAGGCTGCGCTAAAGTACATAATAGCTTAGCGTAGTATTTGGAAAATTATGTTCTATCTCAAAGGTTTTATGGTTTAGGTCGATGTTGTTCTCGATAAAGTTGGGGATGGAAGAAGATTCATTCGGATTTCATCCGCTGGGCTGCGCTAGTGAACATGCCATTTCATTTATTTTTTGCATTTCAATATCATGATAATTAAGAATGGTCTTCAGCATAGTTCTTTTGGAGGCTAAGGATTGCCCGAAGGTTAGTCTAGTTTAGAAGATTAGGAAACTACTACTATGCGGCGCTAGTGAAGGCTTCTCTTAATCGATTTTCCGACTCCGCACTCATATTTGCTTTAGGTAGTTTTTCTTTTACTAGATTGTGTATGGACATTCCCAAGCAAATCAAACAAAAGTCCGAAATACCCAACCAAGGAATATTGTATACACTCCTTGAGGTTTAGGGAATTCAATATTGAATTGATTGCAACGATTGTTATAAGTAATCCATGAACGTTTTTGAACATAAGTCTTCAGTTTTATAATCGTAAACAGTAAGCTCTTAGTCGTTATACACTCATGGATGCCCAGTTGAAAGAGATTTTTTTTTCAAGTCATTCAAAAACTATGGAGGTAAAGACTTATGGTCTATAAGTCTATAATACACAATATAAGAGTAAGAAACATTCGTAACCGAGTGTTCCTTCGTTGCACACGCGCGTTGTTTGTTGTAACATTACCTTGAGTTAGGCGATATCGGTGAAGGTGTTTATCACAGCAAGGGCTGTAGTACAAATATTATAAACGTTAAATTGTGTCAGGCAGTGCAGTGTAGTGCGGTGCTAAACAGTTTTCTTACCTGAAAGATAAGTTTGTTTATGTGGTTTTTGTTTGAGGCGAAACTGAGTCAGATCCTAACCCCAACTGCTGTCAAAATGTATGAACTGACAGCGGTTGGGGTTAGAACCTGACTCAGTTTCAGGTTCAAGCAAAATCGCCATTAGACGAGCTATACACCAGGTGAACGTCACGCGGGTGACGGATAAATCAAACGAAGGATCAATTCACCTACCAGCTCATCAGGAGCCAACTGGTGAAGTGTTTCGTTTTTTACTTTTCTTATCGATTGTTTTTATTATTGTATTTGATTCTTCTTATTTTTTTATTTTGATTTAAGTTAAATAGTGCGGTCGAGCGTGTTACTCCCGCAACAACATGGAACAAACAGAAGGATCACCCTCCGAAGACGAATCTTATGGGTAAGAGGAACGTGTATCTGATTAGGAGACAGATGATGTTATGGACGATCCACTTTCCCCCAATGTCTCACAGCCCCCCCCCCCCCCCTCGAGTCAAAGTTTACCTGGATGGATCCACTGGTCCTTGGGTGGTATACTTTCGGCCCAAAAATAAACCGTTAAACAGCATAACCACAGACAAACAGACGTAACTCGGGATGAATTTTCATCGCCCACAGAAAAAACGGTTGATTTAAATTATAAAAAATGCGCCATCTCACCGAGCGTGGCGCTTGTGAAACGATTTTGACACATAGCCATAATGCATCACTTCGTTGCCGCAAACACCCGAAAATCAAGATGAAGGGAAAGAAGGTGGGGACATTTGTCACTTTTGAGTGTATTAGTTTTATACATGTCAATTTGAACATGGCGTCCGCGACCCATAAAATATGTAAACATAAAGATCCGAACGAGCATCCTGATTCTTTGGTGCACGATAAAAGGAAAGAAAAGGCCGTAGACAGTACTTATACTTAGAACGATGTGGCCTGTACCGTCCTGCTCGAAAACATTATCGCCATTTTCATTTTATGCAAACCAAAATAAACAAAAATGTCAAATGTATTCCTGCCGAAGTGCCCAAAGTAAGAATTGTTCAAACTCATTTCGTAGTTTCCTGCACGATGCCGATCGGTGAGCAGATACATTTTAGGATCTTGTCAATTTAACTGGTTGGGTGTAACGAATCTAACCGGATGTAGTCAATAGATTCGAATTAGTCGGTCCCCGAAACAGACGGAGAAAAAAGTGCCGTGTACTCGTATGCAGAATCATCGTGGCGAACCATCAGTTAAGAAATTAATAAAATATAAATTCTCGCATAGCCTACATGATCAATTTCTACGAGGAAATTTTAGGGGTTGTGTTTCCGCGATCTGGATCCAATGATGACCTCGATAGCAAAGCCGACTCTTTAACAATAGGCTACATGCATACAGCTTTGTTCTTAAAGTTAACAGTAAACGCCAGCCTGGAAAATAAAAAAGAGAGTCGTCGGGGTTCCAAAAGAGCGACGGCAAAGAAGAGTAAATAAAGACAAAAATCAATCATACGACCAATTAACGACAAGAATTGATTTCTTCACACGAAAAGAAAAACAATTTTGGCGTTGCTTAATTTCCCGTAACAATAAAGGGTTGTGTTGGGTTTTAAAAATATCGTAGCTCTGCATTCTATAAATTTGTCAATCGCAATCATTATGCCATGGAAAATTGAAGTACATGAAGTGACATAGGCGATTTTTCTATTTCGCCCTTCAAATTTAACAACAACAACAATGTCCCTACCTTTCATCTACTATCTTGCAGTTGAGAAGCGGCATGGGCATTGTTGCAGGACTTCGGTTAAAAAAAATATTTCCCATGGTTGCCAGAATCACATTTTGTGCAATGTGTTCAACAGATGTCGCTAGTATACCGTGGGCGATGAATTTTTAAGAATTTTCTTCGAGCTGTTACGTCTGTTTGTCTGTGGCATAACTATTGCACGGGAGCTGACAAAACGTTACTCGGCCGTAACCGAAATTAAAAGGGTACAGTTAGATAAACTGCGCTTATTCGTTACTGACTTGAAACAGGCCAATCATATCCTTAGTAATAGCCTCTTTACGATGGAGTATCGCGCCTACATTCCTTCTCGTGATGTGGAGATCGACGGTGTGGTAAGTGATGCGGGTCTAACTGTCGATGAGCTAATGAATGATGTGGTTGGCCGCTTTAATGACCCTAACCTTCAATCAGTTAAGATTTTGGAGTGCAAGCAAATGCACTAAAAGTCCATCGAAGATGGGAATTACTATCCATCACACTCGTTTCGCGTAACCTTCGCTGGATCTGCACTTCCGAGCTACGTTGAAGTGGGAGGAGCTCGTCTATCTGTGCATCTGTTTGTACCGCGGGTCATGAATTGCAAGCACACAAGTAGGTCACACGGCCACCTACTGTAGCAACAAGCAACGGTGCGGTAAATGTGGAAAAGGCCATGCGGATGATACTTGCAGTAGGCCCGCTGAGAAGTGTGTAATGTTACCTTTGTTATTGAGAGTTAGATGTACGCCAGAAAATAAGCAATCAAATGAAAATTCAATTTCTTCAGATTTCCTAATGGAAAGCGCTGAATATCTAATCTATAAAACTGTATGTTACCCGACATTAGCCATTTCATTTCAATCTCAATACCCCGGTATTTTGACTCCGACATGTACTGCCGCTAGAAGCATAATTGTCCCATGTTTATAGGGATTCCCATAGCACATGTGACAGTTATGCTTCTAGCGGCAGTGTACTGCATATTCAAAAGCTAATTTTCAAAATCTTTCAGACGAAAGGCCAAAGTAAATATCACCTGTATTGACGAAATACATAAGAAATAAATTATCTTCGTTTGGAGTGAATCTCAAAAATATTTGATTGGTATTTTTGCACTGTTAATATTCATGCCAACTGGACACGCGTGCGTCACCGAGAACTTATCCAAAGCGCATATTTTATAAAAAAAATTATTTAAAAACAGTTTTTGTTTCGAAAATGGTAAGTGAAGCTAAGCAATCATGTGAAAAATAATCCCCCAGATGCGAGACTCGAAAACAAATACGGTTGTCCACGTTTCTTCCTTATTCAAGGTTCAAAATAATCCGTTGATTAAATTATTCATGGAATGAATAATTTGATTGCCGTATAATTTTGAATCATCCTTATTTTGTACGTTGCACAGTTGGCCTGGCCGCTTTAATGCTTGTGTCATATTCAATATGTGCCACAAACAATAATAATGACAAGGAAAATTGTGGACGTTCGTCCCTACGTGTATTGGCTGTGTATGTGTAGACTAGACTAGATTATTTTGCTTTATTTTTTAATATTTGGATGCATTTGTATTGGTAATACATCTAATAGGCTTGATATGTGCTTGAACCAAAACTGTTAACTTAAATGAAGAAAGCATCCAGCTCATCCACAGAAAAAAGCAGAAAAAAAATATTTTTATTCTATCTTATTATATATATATATATATATATATATATATATATATATATATATATATATATATATATATATATATATATATATATATATATATATATATATATATATATATATATATATATATATATATATATATATATATATATATATATATATATATATATATATATATATATATATATATATATTATATATATATATATATATATATATATATATATATATATATATATATATATATATATATATATTATATATATATATATATATATATATATATATATATATATATATATATATATATATATATATATATATATATATATATATATATATATATATATATATATATATATATATATATATATATATATATATATATAATATATATATATATATATATATATATATATATATATATATATATAATATATATATATATATATATATATATATATATATATATATATATATATATATATATATATATATATATATATATATATATATATATATATATATATATATATATATATATATATATATATATATATATATATATATATATATATATATATATATATATATATATATATATATATATATATATATATATATATATATATATATATATATATATATATATATATATATATATATATATATATATATATATATATATATATATATATATATATATATATATATATATATATATATATATATATATATATATATAGCTCTACAAACCATATGCCAAATATGAGCTTTTTCCAATAACTCTAGCTCCCACACAAGAATTTCTATGGTGAAATATATGAAAAATCGAAAATAAAAAAAAATATAATTCAGTTAGGGGCCATGCACTAATTACATAAGGCTTTTTTAGAACTTTTCAACCTCCCCCTCCCCCTCTGATAAGAATTCGTAAGGTTTTTGTGAACTCCCCCTCCCCCTACGTAAGATCTTACCAAATACAAATATGTTAATACGGCATGCTCTTCCTAACTTGTTAGACATATTGTGACTCTAGTTCCTGAACAGAACAATGTACCATCAAGAGTCAAGAAATTTTTGTAACTGCTCCAACATCATCGACAATTAAGTCGCTCCTCACGCTGCCAACAATCAACAAAATTCCATAACTAATTTAGGTATCATATCCTGCCGGAAAATACTTTAATTCGAGGTCCGCCCTTCCTTGACCATGATGTACAACATATGCTCGTTTAATGTAATATACATGTTCAAAGCAGAAATAGTACCCTTTTCTTACGAAAATAATATTTTTCTTATTGATTTCATTTTTCATACTTGTTTTATGATACTACGTAAGAAAAGACAAACCCTTCCTCCCTTTTAGATAAGAATTCGTAAGATATTTTGAAACTCCCCCTCCCCTATTCCCTTACGTAATTAGTGTATGGCCCCTTAAAACTCCCACATCTACTCTCCATACCTCAAAGCTTCATGTTGTGTAGCTTTTTTTATAAGGAACAACTTAGTTGAAAATTGCATAATTATCGGAGGATTTCCAGTATTGTTATCATACTGCATATATTATTAAAACGACAATTATTGAGGTACCCCGACGATAAGCTTTACGATAACTATTACTTGAATGGTTAGTGTATAATGCTGAGAGCAAAAAATGTTTTTTATGCGAGCATTTACTTTATTGGGGCTGAGCTCGGTTGTGAAGAATCAGAATCGAATTTTGTCGAAAGAAGGTAGAAAGCAAAATTTCAATAGGGAAGACAACGGCCAGATGATATACAGGGCACGTTGGGCTTTCGAAGGAATTTCTGCTTAAATGACAAAACTGATTCTGACTCGGGTGGATGGATTGTTCTACAACATAATTTTGTACAGTTTCATTTGTATAAATAGTTACTTAACAATCAACTTCACGCGACCTTTTACCAAGTTAGCCGGTTTGAGATCCAGATAGATGACACCGTGCTTGTGAATGTAGTGCACACACTGTACCATCTGGTACCAAATTTGCATGAGCGTGTACAGCGGGATATCCTTGCGGTAGCTTTGCACGATTTTGTGCAGATCACTATTACCCTTTTCCATAACCAGGTAAAGTTGGTTAGACTCCGGAACATGACAACTAAAAGTTTATCGCTTCGATTAGATTACACGGAACTGATTTTCTTCTATAAATACTCACTAGTCATACAGCGCTACAACATTTTCATCCCCTTGCAATTTCGCCAACAGTTTCGTTTCATTTAAGTAGCCTTCCACTATGCTGGAATCACCTTCGAGATTCATCAACTGAAAACAATGGGTTTGAGGTATTTTTTTGAAATTATTCCTTCCCGAACACCTACCTTCAATGCACATTCAACGCCCGTCCCCATTTGTTTGGCCGAAAACACTGAACTGGAGCCAACGGAACCGAACTTTTTCAGAACCTGGTATTGGTAATCCTTCCCGTTGAGTGATAACGGGCAACGGTTTCGTCTGTTGTTCGTCGGTTTCCTTTTTAGGTTCGTTTTCTGTAACTATAACAAATAACAGTATTTCAGATGAAATAAATAAAGATATATTCGTTTACCTGCGATGACCGGTTTGTTTACTCATCCATTTTGATCGTGGTTTTGACGTTTCCGTTATTGGTGTTAGTGCGTGCACTGGCTCGCACCGACAAAATTTTCGGTGCCAAATCTCTGCCCCGAAATTGCACTTGGGGTTTTCGATTGATTGACACCGGTTTAGTGGAGTGCACTGAAACTGCACTGTTTTTGCACTTTCTAGCAGAAGTGCAGAAAACTGGGTATGTTCCATTGACACTTCTGCTAGAAAGTGCAAAACCAGTGCAATCCACTACACCGGTGTCAATCAATCGAAAATCCCAACTGGAATTGCACTTTTTTATTGCAGTTCCTATCAATGGAACATGGTGTCGGTGTTTTGACAACACTTCTGCAAGAAAAGTGCAATTCGACACAGATCTTTCATTAGGGCCTAAGTCGCAATGTACTCAAATGGAGAAAAATCAGTTTCAATATTCGGCGAAGGTTTTCTAAATGTAGTTTTTATTGTAGGTATAAATTACTTTATGACCGTGTTTTTCCGGAAGCATTTTTCGTTAAACCTTCTGACAATATAACAAAGAATTTAATTCCTATGTGCTTTTAGTGGGTAGAAACTAAAAAAATGCTTACGCCCAATTTGCATCCCAGTCGTGATTTCGCCCTTCAGCAACCACCATTTGCGGAAGGGCTAAACCGTGTACATAATTTTCAGAAGGGCGCGGTAAATGGGCTAAACTGACTATGTCTTGCTGGGTAGGGCTGGGTAAATGGGCGAGCTTGACAGTATACTTTTTAATAGGGCTCAGCAAATGGGCGCATAGAAACCCAATGTAAAAGAAAGGGCGTGTGAATCTTTTCTTCAAATTTCATGAAAATATCGAAATATTCGAATGTTTATGTGCAACAACTATCGAGTAGACATGATCATAGTAGATATTGCTTATCATTTATATAACAGAATCGCCGTTTATTCTTTTATTTGTGAATAATAACCGTACGCCCGCTTCTGTCTAAAAATGTAAGTTTGGCCTTTATATTCCATATGAGAAGAAGGGCCTAAGTCGAAATCTCGATGAAAATGCATGTTTCGCCGTTTTGTTTTCTTTAATTATACATCGAACTAAAAACCATTTTAACTAATTTTCACCTCAATCTTGTAGTATTTTTGTTGCATAATGTCGTAATAGCGAAAACGCAGTTTGTTTACATTTGCTATTTAAGCCCTAATGAAAAATCTTTGTCGAATTTCAGTGCAGAAAACTACACCAGTTCCTTCAATCGAAAACTCTAAATCAATCGAAAACCCCATTAAAAAACATCTGGTCACTCTGTCAGCTGTCACCTTGATGTCAATCGTTTAAATTCAATGATCGAGCCCAAAAGCATATAAACAAAAGTTTCCAGTACGGTCAGGTGACTGTTGACGAATCGAGTAATTTTCTGGTAAATTCAGTAAAGTTAAAATGACACCCGATCCGAAAGAGAACAAATCGCAGTCTGGTCCCCCGGCAGAACACTCCCCATCCAACAACGCCCAGGATGAACAGACTTCCGGCGAGGAGAATGAGGATGATGTTGAGGTTTCGCTCGATGGTATTACTTTTTCACTGTGATTGATAGTGATGTTTAGCCGTATAAAAACTACCATTCGTTTTAGAATTTGAGTCTGTCAATAACTATCTTGATTCTCTCAACTCCGCTCTGGATGCAATCGAACAACGGAATGACGATCTAAAAGCCCAGTTGCTTAATTTGCTGCAATCGAATCGGGAAATTCGACAATCGATGCAGGAAGAGAATGCCAAAAGTTCGGGATCGGATAATGGACCAGATCCGGAGGCAGCTCCCGAAAATGCGATGGAGCATTGAGAGAATCGCTGAGGATCGTTTAATTTATGCTTTGTTAATATAGTATTCCCTTGTTTCTCGTTGAAAAAGTATATGTAAATAACCGCATATGTATAAACATAACATATAATATATAGGAACAGATTTTCTCGTTATTGGTGAGATGTTGGAAAAATAGCGAACAAAGTGACATTCAGGACGGGATGTAATAATTGAAATAAAAAGAAACAATTCTATTTCAAAAACATTCTCTTTTTCTGTAGATGTACGTGCATTTATTTATTAGATTAAATCTTCAACGTTATGATCGGCAGCATACAACATCAATAGCTTGAATTGATCGGTGTTAATTTTATCAACAAGTCGAACATTATCACGCATACACTTCAAATGATCTAAAACCATCTGGCCCCTTGTTAACCTACCACTTAGTTCAACATCGACGTGGAAGTTTTCAGTGTGAATAACGATTTCAGGTTTAACAAAAACTGCCGCCAGAAACGCATCACATGGCCTCCAAAATGGACGATCGGCGAAAATTTCCGCTTCCGCCAGGTTCAACATTTGTACTGCTTTGTTGGTCGATTTACCCACGACAGTCATCCGCCAATCCATTGGTATGGTTCGTTGTTCCGACAGGCACGTTTCCCACGGAAGCAGTGTGATTGGACAGCGAATGTTGTTGAACACTACGCTCGCAGCCTCTGGATCCGCCCAAAAGTTGAATTCAGCTGATTTAGTAACGTTACCCATCCCGTACCGGTTTCCGCCCATGATGTAAAGATCCTTAATCTGATCCCGTACCTCTGGATACATTTTCAAACAGAGGGCCAAATTTGTAAGAGGTCCGATAAATATTAGCGACAAAGTACCCGATTCTGCGAGAATTCTTCGGGCGAGTTCATTGACAGCGTGTTCCGGTCGAATTATGCTTTCGTCAGGAATCTCCAAGTTTAGATCTCCAAACCCGTCGACTCCGTGGAAAGGTTTCTCTCTCGCTGGTGTCGGAATAACAAGCGCTTCGGTTGCCCCCTTGTATACTGGAACGTCAGTTCTGTCGATTGCGGCCAGAACTCGCACAACGTTTCGGGCGCCATTATCAACATCCGTGTTACCGTGGGTACAGGTGATGGCTTCGACCTTGAAATTGAATTTCTTCTCGCACTTCAGCAGTAGCAGTAATGCCCAGGCGTCGTCCGTGCCAACGTCGACGTCCACAATCACCTTCCGGAATTGGTTGGAAGTCATAGTTAAAACTGAAGATGTAGTAACAGCTTTATTTTTCAGTTGTTGACTGCTTAAAGTCTGTTCATAAACTAGAGTTACTAGGTATATACTATAAAGCGCAAAGTGGCTAGATTAGTCTCTTTAGTAAAATATCTCCGAGAGGTTTGACAATATGCGTGCAATACTCTAACGGGTAAGCTTATCAGATTTGTTGAAGACAAACAACGACGAATGGCTTGATACAAGTGGACTATCAAACGACGACACCAATACTAAATCTGAAATATTTATTAGATAGATTAAACTGAGAATCATTGCTTTCTTTCTATTCCAGTGAAGTGATGATGGTGATTTCGAAATTTGTCTTTATTCTACAACTGCTGCTCGACATCATGATCAGCCGCATACAGCATCAACAGTTTGAACTGCTCACCATCCAATTTATCGACGATGCGAGTATTGTCCTTGCTGGACTTGAGATGATCTGGTACCACTTGACCTCTGGTCAACCGCCCAGAAAGTTCAATGTCAACATGAAAGTTCTCCGCATGTGTAACTATGCTTGGCTTAACAAACACAGCAGCTAGAAATGCATCACAAGGCATCCACATCATCCACTTCTTGTAGCACTTTGCCTCTACTTGGTTCAACATTTGTACAGCCTTATTGGCGCTACTGCCCACGACATTCATTCTCCATTCCATCGACAGATCTTTGTGCTCCGATACGCACGTCTCCCAGGGAAGCAGCGTAATTGGACACTGCACATTATTGAACACGATATGCGCTGCTTCAGGATCGGCCCAAAAATTAAACTCTGCCGCTCTGGTAACATTTCCGACCCCGTGCCGATTACCGCCCATAATGAAGAGATCTCGAATTTTGTTCCGAATTTCTGGGTACATTTTTAAACATAGGGCCATATTCGTAAGAGGTCCAACAAAAATCAAGGAAATATTTCCAGGATCTGCTGATACCCTACGAAAGAGCTCGCTCACGGCATGCTCCGGTTTGATCAAACTTTCATCTGGCAGCTCAAAGTCGAGATCTCCGAAACCATCGAGCCCATGGAAGTGTTGCTCGTGCACCGCAGCCGGCGTAATCAGTGGCTCGCTAGCTCCTTTGTATACCGGTACATCCGTTCTGCCGATGGCTGCCAGAATTCGTAGCACATTTCGCGCAGCATTATTTACGTCTGTGTTTCCGTGGGTACAGCTGATGGCTTCGACCTTGAAGTTGAACTTTTTTTCGCACTTTAACAGCAACAGCAAAGCCCAGGCGTCGTCCGTACCGACGTCGACGTCCACGATCACTCTGCGCTGTGGGCTGTTCGCTGTCATAATGGTACTGTATGGTTTGAATTCATGAAAATGACTGCCAGACTAGAACGATAGGACGCTATAGCGGCTTTGCTGCGTGAAAAGGAATTCGCACAACTACACATACAGCAGCACAGCTGATTTACTTTGAGTTAAGTTATTTATGTTAAATTTTAGTACAATGACAAAAGTCTACAATTTGCGGGTGGATGAACCATTGAACTCGTGATCGTGCTTTTTGTTGTCACTTGTTCATACATACATATGTTGCCATACACGTTCAATATTTTGTCAATACGAGTATTGACGATATTGCTTCAATACGTCAATCCCATTTGAAATGTACGTCGTCAATACAACTTTTTTCCATTACACGTACAATACTTTAGCCAATACTGTTTAGTATTGTCAATAATATTGAACGTGTAAGGCTCGCTTAAAGTGGACCCTACACGAGCAGAAATATTGACAATTCACCAATTATTGATCAAAATATTGATCGGGTAAGGACTTTGAAAATATTGATTGTATAGAATTAAAATGGGATTGACGTATTGAAGCAGTTTTGTCAGTATTTTTATTGATAATGTTCTTGTCTCGTGTAGGGTCCGCTTAATTGCGATACATCTAAGGCACAAAACGGAGAAGACACAAACCGGAAAAACCATTAGGGGTCCTTACACGCGCAATAAAAGTGTCATTACTAAGTAGTGTCATTACTGGAATTGTATAGCACACCTTACACACGCAATAAAGGTGTCATTACTGAAATTGCATGATGATTCCATCATTACTCGATTTACACGATCATTAAAAGTGACATTACTGCTCAGTAATGACATTACTAGCGCCTCGTGTAAGGGGCCCTATTAAAGT
Source organism: Topomyia yanbarensis (assembly GCF_030247195.1). Lineage (NCBI taxonomy): Eukaryota > Metazoa > Arthropoda > Insecta > Diptera > Culicidae > Topomyia > Topomyia yanbarensis. The sequence continues at coordinate 163,915,763 of NC_080670.1, forward strand.
CTCGATTGAAGCAGAGCAGGAGTATGATTTCACTTTAAATTAAGGCATCGCGGTTTAACGTGTGAAAAGTGTAACTCATTTTTCACTCACTCTCGCGCAATGCGCATTCGTGAGTTCATTTATTTCGTAAGGGTTTCAAGTCGCAGATTGGAGTCAGATTTTCCTACAGAATATTATTCTTTGTGGTGTTGTGTATAGTGCGCCTGCATAATATCGATTGATTAGCGAACATCTCGTTCGTAGTCATAGAAAATTTGAAACGAGTTTGACGAAGACTAGCAGAATCGAAGGTAAGGATGGACTAGCAACACATCTTGCCAAAATGCTATTATTAAATTTTTCCTACCGAAACAGGTGCCAATCAACATGAAATTCTATTTACTAATATTCGGAATAATCGCGGGTGTTGCCCTCGTCAGCGGGGCCGCTAGCAACGTAGGATGTTCCACATCAAAAGGTAAGAGTCAAATTATTCCTATTAAAGGTAAGAGTCAAATTATTCCTTAGTGATCCTTCTATAAAAACGATAACGATCTGACAAAGAAAGACAAAGAATGATTCATACATTCGCATGTATTCGACAAGCGTTCGGCAGAACTTGTTTTCAACTGTGCTGATTTTAATCATCTACCTTTCCACTCTACAGACAGCTGTACGGCTTACTTCTCCGGATTTCCGCACGTTCAAAGCGATCTGAACAAGTACACCAAACAAATGCTGGACAAGTCGTTCGATTTTCTGATACTTTCGTCGGTGTTCGATGTGTACAGTATGAACCGACCCGGATTCCAGAAACTGTACCGCCATACTTCCGATAAAGCCTGGCAGGACACAATCGACCTGATCAAATATCAAAGCAAGCGAGGAGCCAGCGTAACACTGGTCAAGGGAATCGAGGATCCGACCAACGTACGCAACATCACCGGTCTGCTGCAGAGTAGTGAAAGCTCGTCACTTCAGCTGGCGCTGGACTACGAGAAGACAATGGCCACCGAAGCACATCACATCCACAAGAAGATTTCCCATGCCGATATCAACAAACACTACGACCCGGACGTAGCTCACTATCTGGACGAGAAGCTGATCGAGTATCAGAGTGGAGAGATTCGGAAGTTGTCCGGATATATTGCTAATCTGAATGACATTTTGAATGAAGCTAACACCAAAGATTTGGGCATTCAGATGTTTGACGAATATTTGGATAAGGTGGAGTAAATAGTGGGGTATTAGAGGGCCTCTATTGATGTTTAGTAGAATTTTATCGGATTCGCGTGATCGCTCAGTACTACTATTACCACTACTATAATGCTACAGAATGATCAGTAGCTTAGGGTTGTATCAATTGTTTATTAGCTTAATTAAATGATGTGAACAAATTGTGTTCTGAAATAAATTTGTCTGCTGGTTTTGACAATAAATTATTTGAATTTCAAAGTAGACAGATTTGACATTGTTCAACTGACGGCTGTATGCAAAAATTGATTTATTCGTTCTGCACTTATTGCGTTTCTACTTTTTGTAGTAACAATGACATACGGAATTGCACTAGTAAAGGGTGAATGAGAATTAAAAATAAAAAATGTGCGCAGGAATAATATTAAATTTTATATAATTAGTATTCATGGACTAAACGGCTCTCACGATTCCTTCTCTGAGCGATGTCAAAGTTTAGTTTTATTTTCTAAAGTAACTCACCGCACATAATTGCACATAATTGTTTATTTTTGCACGCGCGTAACCTTGCGATGCCGCCCACCACCCTCTAGTGTACCAACGTTTGTTGATTTACTATGTACTTTATTGGGACTGGGAGAACCATTATATCGATCATGAATCGACCAAAGGGCCGAAGTCGCAATGATATCGAATCGAGAAAAATAGCTTTGAAAATTCGGTTCAGAAAATTAAATCGTATTTTAACAGTGTTTGCATACTGCGCCTTCAAATGTATTGAAACACTTTGAAACAATACTAGTTTTCGGAAGCATAACTAAAATGTTTTATATAATAACGTTTTCGTTGATAAAATTGAAAACAGATTATTTCGCCGAGTGTTGTTATGAAATGTTGATTAGGCCATTTTTGAGTCGCCCTCTTGTTTTGACGACTCTCAATTTCGCCCTGCAGTGTCGCCAAAAAACAAAAATCAAATGTGGCTTTCGCCGTGCTCGCTGGAGGGGAAAATTTGTTATTCTTCCTGGGCGTAACAAGCACTTGGTTTTTGTTTAGGGCGATTCTGTTTACGGACCTTGTAAACAATGATGCTGTCAATTTCGCCTGTATACACTACCTTAGAAATGCAGAGGCGTAACCCGCCTGGCTTTTTGTTTACAGTCGAAAGTCGGATCCGCCGTTTTGTTTTTTATTGATTTTCATGAAGTGTGAAATATTTATAAATGAGTTTTTATATTTTTTATAAAGTATTTTTACTCCTCTTTCAGATATTAATCAAATCTCTGTTTGTGTACATTTGTTAGTTTCGCCCATTTGTCGGTTCACGATCGATATGCTAACACCTGACATTACGAAGCAGAGAGAGCACAGCATAAAATCAAAAAGATGGGTTATTAAAAGCTTTCACCATTAGTACCAACACATGTATATGTGAACATTTTTGCACATAAAAATGCAATGGGCATGTGTTTTACATTTGTTAACAATAATGTTCGGCAAACTTGACCAGACCGAGCGTTAAAACCTACACTGAGAAACAAAAATATGCATAGTTAGCATACTTTCTATTCCTGTCTCTTTTCATCTACTATGATTTTTATGCATTTTCATGCATATACTTCTAGTAAGCATTCAATGAGTGGATAGACCGAATATGTCCAATGCATAAAATTTACAGCAGAAGAAACGAGAGGCAGATAGAAAAGTATGCTATCGATGCATAAATAAAATTCTGCGTGTAGGACAGAACCCATCAGCCTCGTCCCTGCTGTTGAACCACGACACGAGAGTTTCATGTCACTCTCGTGTCGTGGTTCAACATTCTATCGTAGCTAATATCAATATTGTATATCTAAACTAATTGAAAGGCAGACGTTTTTGGAGAGGAGCAGTGTAGGAAGCACCGGTGTGCGGTCGTGTTTTTTGAAGTGCGCGTTTTTTGTTTAAATCCTAGTGAACATTCTAAATGATTATACTTAGCGAACCTAAAATATTAGTGTATACTGCAAGCGTCGGGAGCAGAAATTGTGCAGTGAATCGGTTAATTAGTTAAAAAATCTATTAAAGCGTTCGTGTGAAAGTGAGCTGTGGTTGGCTCGAAGGGCGGCCATCTTCGATAGACACGTGCGGTCGAAAAAATCTTAAATTACCCAAATGAATACGAGAAGTCAAGGGAAGGGCGTTAAAAACCTGGCGGAACAGCTACTGGGCTGAAGCCACCCGCCATGAATGGAAATAAAACCAATGTAGAAACAACCCTGACCGAATTTGCATTTATAGAACCAATCAACTATGAGGGAGAAATTTTAAACCATCCGATAATTGTAGGAAAAATATTATCACAGGCAAACTTCACTCGCTGCAAGGAAATAACAAAACTCGGAAGGTTTAGATATAAACTGGAACTAAAAAAAGAGGATATCATCGAGCTGAAGAAAATTGATTTTGCCAAACATAACCTAAAACTATTTTTTCCGATGTCACTCAAAGAAACAATATGTTTCGTGAGAGGAGTTCCCTTAGATTACACGGACCAGGAGGTGAAGGACAACATAACAGCAGAATTTCCAGTCAGAAAGGTGGAGCGCATAAAAAGGAAAAAAGACGACCAGCTAATTCCAACGAACAACATGAAAGTTGTTGTCGAAGGCAAGGAAGTGCCCAAGTTCCTCAAAATCTATGGCTGTTCCTTCAGGGCGGAAATATACGTATTCCCAGTCAAGCAGTGCGATCACTGTTGGAGGTTCGGACACATCAGCAAATTTTGCAGAGCCAAGGCTCGATGTAGCAAATGTGCAGGAACACACGAAGGAGCCTGCAAAAGCACCACCAAATGCGCTAACTGCAAGAAGAATCACCAATCAAACGATCGTGACTGTCCGGAAAGGAAAAGAAGAGAGAACATCCTGCTAACTATGAGGAGCAGAGGAAAAACGTATACAGAAGCTGAAGCGCTATACCCAAAACTAAATAACCGGTTCCAACTGTTGGAAACGGAAGAGGACTTCCCAGAGCTCCAACCGGTGGAGGAGCCGGAACACTTGTAGCGAAATAAGTGGCCCAAGATCAAGAGGTTGGAGACGCTCCAACAGCATTAATAGAACCAGGGCAACAAGTGTAGAGTGCGATAATGATGAGATAACCGGATTAACGTACAATGCAATGGTAATAGAGTCAGTTCTGTCATAAATCAGACAGGAACTCATTAGACAACTTAGAATAAAGATCTGGATGAAACCGATTATCGAGCTTAGAGATGAGATTGCCGCTCGCTTAAACGATACTAGGATATCGACACGGACCAGTTACTACTTAATACATTCGGAAGGATTAACGATATAATAAATGCAGAGGATAAAACGAACCAAACAGAGAATTTAAGAATAGATTCAACAAACAGAAATGGCTTATAAAGCGCTAAAGATAATACAACACACTATCCAAAGCATCCGTCCGAGTGAAACGAGAGAAGAAAATATACACGTACATGACATCCAATAATATAGGAATAGCATTACTGCAGGAAATTTGGCTGAAGGATGGAGAAAAATTCAATCTGATTTCCAAGAGGAGAAGTGTTACGGTGGGATCGGAATCCTAATACGTGCGAATATAGATTTCAAACAAATTGACATCCCTGCTTTCGGAACACTAGAGGTCGTTGGAATACAATTTTCAGGTCCATTAGGTACGATCAGCCTTTACTCGATGTACCTTCCCCCTAATAACAGCTAGGAAGCTTTAGAAAACCTCAAAGAAGCCTTTCTTTGGTTAGAAAAGGAGCAAGGTGAAGTTATTGTAGCGGGCGATCTCAATGCACATCATTCTAGCTGGAACGCAACAAGTCCAAAATGCAGAAGAGGAAAAATATTAAATGAGTTAATCGAAGGGTCACCCTTCATCCTGCTAAACGATGGCAGTGCGACAATAACGCCAGCCCCAAATAATAGACCAACAGCTGTGGATATTACCCTATCGTTGGTTTCACCCATTATTTTTCGCAGAACTGTTACAACAAAATGCGTAAAAAATACCCATTCATGAAATTCGCGCCAGAATGAAAAATACTGTCCATAGAATTATTTCTGAATTAAACAAAAAACATAAAATAACATTCATTTCACATTATTGTTTACTTATAAAAGTATAGGAATCTAGATAGAAATCCTATTCTAAAACTAATTAACAAAATAAAACCGCCACCTGGATATATTTTTGATGGCTGGATCTTTTGGCTGCTCTAAAAATACCGAACTGGCGCAAATTTTCAACATCCTCAGTAGTCTAAACAGACGTTGTTTTCGAAGCATTGCCGAAATGTTCCGTTTCCGCCACGGACTCCGATGCAGGGCGATAATTTGCAGGTTCCACTACGATCATTCGTTTGCAGGTTAACTCGCTTGAAATAATGCTTAAGGATTTTTCACCCATTATCAAGATCAATATACCCATTGACATTACCTCATCGAGCAGTTGTGAAATGGATAAAAAATACTCATTGATAGAAACAAAAAAATACCCATTTTTTTGACAGCTCGAATAACTTCCGAAAATGGGCAATTTGAATACATAAAATGGGTAAAGTTTTTTTACCGTGTATGCAGATTTTGACGTACATTCTGTTTACACAAAAGAGACTAAAAACAATATCCATATCAACTTTTGAATAGGGCTAATAAGATTTGTAAACAAACTTTTGTTTTGCTGATTTCTCTTATTTTGTTATAATTTCAACACAGAAAACATTTGAAATTGATTCTACCAAGGGTAAATATGTTGATTCAAGTGTATTTTTCATGAAATTCAACTCGGCAGCGGAGTAATGAGCGAAAGAAGTTTGTTTACAAAAATCTCATTAGCCCTTTTGAAGAATTAATATTGATATATTCATTTTATGGGCAGCAATGCCAGATTTACAGACATGTCTGTATTTTACAGACTTTTGATGTCTCCTACAGACGTAGCCAGAGATCTACAGACTTTTTAAAGGGTAATAGTGTTTAGTAAAATTGCACTAGAATAACTGTTTTCGAATACGAGTGATTCCTTCACAATAGAATTCTACTTTCAATCTATTTTTTAAGTAAAATTTTAGTGTAACTAGGATTTTTCACAACCATCTACAGACTTTTACAGACATTTTAGTTACTCATCTACAGATATTTCAAAAAAACATGTGGCATCGCTGTTTATGGGTAGTCCCACTTTCCCTCCAAAATGCGTACTTCATAGTTATAATAAAGTTTGTTGTGATTACCGTGTGGGTAGTATCGCCCTTTTCAAGAAAAAGCGTTGAAGTGAAATATGCTGTCAATGCAAACATATTTAATCGTGGAATATTTAAAATGATCGGAGAATATTAATATTATTGCATTGATTCAACTATAACGAATAATTGTGCATGGATTCGCTAAGTATATTAATACACTATCGTTTAGTTGAATTTTCATCAATTTCCATGCACTAATGAAAAAAGCATTCGGCGCGTTCGCGTTCAATTTCTCCGAGGGTGTAAATAGGTCTTCAGTTCCAAAATTCCATTCTCACTTCTTGTTGGAAATAGAAATCTATTCCAAACTACTCCAATGCCAACCTCAACAAGTCCAATAATTTCATCTCAAAATCATGGTATGTCGTTCCTCGTTTATTCCGTTTATTTTCACAAGGTATCCCGGATAGAATTTTACAATAGCATTTACCCTACAAACAATCATAAAACAATCATAACTCTCCGAGCTCTCGATCGAAGTGGTTCGTTTTCTGGTGCTGTGCATAAAGTGAACAAGAATATATATTGACAGTGAAGGTCAACTATTGTTTGAGGCAGTCTTTGTTCGCCGGTGCCTAGGCTGGTGAAGTGAATACCAGAATTGCCGGACACGCCGCTATATAAGCTAAGTATTATTTTTCTTTCTTTCGTTTCCCTTTCCCCGATCGGTCTACTTTTCCCTTTCCCCTGAATACAAGTTTCATCTCTCGTTTACACCACGTGCTATCCTCGTGCCTAAATGGCCGAGGGCGAAGGAACATTGGATGGGAATGATATTCCCATGGATTTACCGGATAAACCCGATATTTCTCCCTCCCCTGATTCCCCCAGTCCTCCCCGTATTAAAACATACCCAGCCAGTTCAAATGGACCCTGGGTGGTGTATTTCCGGCCCAACACGAAATCGCCCAATATTCTAGAAATATCACGGGAGCTGACTGCTAACTACCCGGCCGTAGCTCAGATAACACGTGTTCGAGCTAATAAGATACGCGTTATAGTAAATGACCTCGATCAGGCAAACCAGATTGCTCGCAGCGAGCGTTTTACGAAACATTTCAGAGTGTATGTGCCTTGTAGGGCAGTGGAGATCGATGGAATAGTCGCCGAACCGGGTCTAAAGTGCGAAGACCTGTTGAAGTACGGGGTTGGCTGCTTTAAGGACCCTTCACTTCAAAAGGTGAAGATTCTGGAATGCAAGCAATTGTATTCCGCAAAAACAGAAAATGATAAGACGACTTATTCTCCGTCAGACTCGATTCGGGTGACTTTCTCCGGGTCTGCTCTTCCCAACTATGTCCTCCTGGATAGGGTTCGCTTACCCGTTCGCCTGTTTGTACCGCGGGTAATGAACTGCAGCAATTGCAAGCAACTGGGCCACACAGCCACTTATTGTGGCAATAAAAAACGGTGCGGCAAATGCGAGGGAGAGCATGAGGATGACGCTTGCGGTGGAGAAACTGAGAAGTGTATTTACTGCGGGGGCCCTCCGCATGCTCTTAAGTCATGCCCGGCGTACAAGCAGCGCGGGGATAAAATTAAGCGCTCCCTTAAGGATCGCTCGAGGCACTCTTATGCAGAAATGCTAAAGAATGCTTCGCCATCTGTCCCTTCCGAAAATTCCTTTGCTCTTTTGGCTGGCGTTGAGCAAGAATCTGACGATCCACAAGAGGGAACATCATTGGTGAACCCAGGGGAATCCAGGAAGAGGAGAAATCTAGCCTCCCCTAAATTGCCTCGTAAGGGTGCCAAGGTGTCGTCCCCTCAGAGTGCGCCAACTACAATCAATAAATCCAACGGAAGTGATGCACAAAAGCCGAAGCAATTTGCTCCAGGACTTGGAAATCTTAATTCTAACAAGGAGTACCCACCACTTCCAGGGACACCAAAAACCCCAAGTGTCCCCTTTTTTCAAACAGATACTCAGTCCAGTAGCGGACTAATGAAATTTTCTGACATAGTGGACTTAATTTTCACAGCTTTCAATGTTACTGATCCTCTTAAAAGCCTTCTGATACGTTTTCTCCCTACAGTGCAAACATTTTTGAAGCAGTTGACTACTAAATGGCCCCTCCTTGCAGCGATCGTATCCTTCGATGGCTAAGTCATCGAACGAGGTCACCGATTCGATCACTGTTCTACAGTGGAACAGCAGAAGTATCCTCCCGAAAATCGATTCCTTTAAATTTTTACTAAATAGTTTAAAATGTGATGCTTTCGCATTATGTGAAACTTGGTTAACTTCCGATATAAATCTCAACTTCCACGACTTTAATATAATTCGTCTGGATCGAGAAAACCCCTATGGAGGAGTACTTTTGGGGATCAAAAAGTGCTATTCTTTCAACCGAATTAACCTCCCTTCGACACCAGGCATTGAAATTGTCGCTTGTCAAGTTTTAATCAAAGGTAAAGACCTTTGCATTGCTTCCATCTACATTCCTCCTAGAGCCTCGGTAGGGCACCGAACGCTTTGTAATATCACGGAATCCTTACCGGCACCGCGGCTAGTTCTGGGAGACTTTAACTCGCACGGTACGGTATGGGGCTGTCTTCATGATGATAATAGATCAACATTAATCCAAGATCTTTGCGATAATTTCAACATGACCATCTTAAACACGGGAGAAATGACGCGGATTCCTACACCACCAGCACGCGCAAGCGCGTTGGATTTATCGCTTTGCTCGACATCGCTACAGTTAGATTGCATGTGGAAGGTGATCCCTGATCCCCACGGTAGCGATCATTTGCCTATCGTGATTTCAATTGCTAACGGTTCAAGACCATCGGAAACAATCAATGTCTCGTATGACCTCACACGGAACATTGATTGGAAGAGTTACGCGACCGCGATATCCGTTAAAATCGAATCCACTCAAGAACTTCCTCCGGAGGAAGAGTACAGGTTTTTGGCTGGCTTGATTCTCGACAGTGCGAATCAAGCTCAGACTAAACCAGTACCCAGCGCGAATACCCATGGACGGTCTCCCACCCCGTGGTGGGATAAAGAGTGCTCAGAGCTGTACGCGGAAAAGTCCACTGCATATAAGGCCTTCCGGGAAGACGGGTTACCCGCTAGCTATCTACAGTACGCGTCGTTAGAAAGGCGAATGAAGAGTCTAATGAAAGCCAAAAAACGTAGTTATTGGCGCCGGTTCGTCGACGGGTTAACGAGAGAAACAGCGATGAGCACTCTTTGGGGTACGGCTCGACGTATGCGTAACCGTAATAGTACCAACGAGAACGTGGAATATTCAAACCGTTGGATATTTGCTTTCGCCAAGAAGATCTGTCCGGACTCTGTCCCGGTACAGAAAACGTACCGCGCCGCGTCTCCTCACGATACCGCGAACGAAACACCGTTTTCGATGGTGGAGTTCTCACTTGCTCTCTTATCATGCAACAATAACGCCCCAGGGTTAGACAGAATCAAATTCAACTTGCTGAAGAATCTACCTGACACTGCAAAAAGGCGCTTGTTGAATTTATTTAACAAGTTTCTTGGGGGTAACATTGTCCCTCATGACTGGAGGCAAGTGAAGGTCATCGCCATCCAAAAACCAGGAAAACCAGCCTCCGACCACAACTCATATCGGCCGATTGCAATGCTGTCCTGTATTCGGAAGTTGTTCGAGAAAATGATCTTGTTTCGCCTCGACAATTGGGTTGAAGCAAATGGCTTACTGTCAGATACACAATTTGGCTTCCGCAAAGGCAAAGGGACGAACGATTGCCTTGCGTTGCTTTCTACAGAAATCCAAATGGCCTATGCTAACAAAGAGCAGATGGCATCAGTCTTCTTGGATATTAAGGGGGCTTTTGACTCAGTTTCTATCAACATTCTGTCAGAGAAGCTGCACCAGCATGGTCTTTCGCCAATTTTAAATAACTTTTTGCTAAACCTGTTGTCTGAAAAGCACATGCACTTTTCGCATGGCGATTTAACAACATCGCGATTTAGCTACATGGGTCTTCCCCAGGGCTCATGTCTAAGTCCCCTGCTCTACAATTTCTACGTGAATGACATTGACGATTGTCTTGCCAATTCATGCACGCTAAGGCAACTTGCAGACGACGGCGTGGTCTCTGTTACAGGGCCCAAAGCTGCCGATTTGCAAGGACCATTACAAAATACCTTGGACAATTTGTCTGCTTGGGCTCTTCAGCTGGGTATTGAGTTCTCCACGGAGAAAACTGAGTTGGTTGTTTTTTCTAGGAAGCATGAGCCGGCGCAACTCCAGCTTCTATTAATGGGTGCAACGATCAACCAGGTTTTCACATTTAAATATCTCGGGGTCTGGTTCGACTCTAAAGGTACCTGGGGATGTCACATTAGGTATCTGAAACACAAATGCCAACAAAGGATCAATTTTCTCCGAACAATAACTGGAACATGGTGGGGTGCTCACCCAGGAGACCTGATCAGGTTGTACCAAACAACGATATTGTCGGTGATGGAGTACGGGTGTTTCTGTTTCCGCTCCGCTGCGAACATACACTTCATCAAACTGGAGAGAATCCAGTATCGTTGCTTGCGCATTGCCTTGGGTTGCATGCACTCGACCCATACGATGAGTCTCGAAGTGCTGGCGGGCGTTCTTCCGCTAAAAAATCGATTTTGGGAACTCTCATATCGATTGCTCATCCGATGCGACATTCTGAACCCGTTGGTGATTGAAAACTTCGAGAGGCTCGTCGAGCTTAATTCTCAAACCCGATTTATGGCCTTGTACTTCGACTACATGGCACAGAGCATTAATCCTTCTTCATATACTCCCAGCCGTGTTCGTTTCCTAGATACTTCTGATTCTACTGTATTCTTCGACACATCCATGAAGGAAGAGATTCGTGGAATCCCGGACCATATACGCCCGCAAGTGATCCCCAATATATTTTATAATAAATTCCGAGAAGTCGACTGTGACAAAATGTTCTACACTGACGGATCAAATCTCGATGGGTCCACTGGCTTCGGTATCTTCAACAATACTATCACCGCTTCATTCAAGCTCAATGATCCCGCTTCAGTTTACGTCGCAGAGTTAGCTGCAATTCAGTACACCCTTGGGATCATCGACACTCTGCCCACAGATCACTACTTCATCGTTTCGGACAGCCTCAGCTCTATCGAGGCTCTTCGTGCGGTGAAGCCTAAAAAGCAATTCCCGTATTTTCTGGGGAAGATACAGGAGTCCTTGTGTACGTTATCTGAAAAATCTTATCAGATTACCTTTGTTTGGGTCCCCTCTCATTGTTCTATCCCGGGCAATGAAAAGGCCGACTCATTAGCAAAGGCGGGCGCATTAAATGGTGACATATACGAAAGACCAATCTGCTTCAAAGAATTTTTTAGTATTTGTCGTCAGAGGACACTCAACAGTTGGCAAACCTCCTGGAGCAATGGTGAACTTGGACGATGGCTACATTCGATTATCCCAAAGGTATCAACGAAACCTTGGTTCAGGGGGATGGATGTGGGTCGGGATTTTATTCGTGTAATGTCCCGACTTATGTCCAACCACTACACCTTAGATGCACATTTGCGGCGTATTGGGCTTGCGGAGAGTAGTCTGTGCGCTTGTGACGAGGGCTATCATGACATCGAGCACGTTGTCTGGGTATGCGCCGGGTATTTGGACGCCAGGTCTCAGTTAAAGGATTCCCTTCGGGCCCGAGGTAGACCACCCAATGTCTCAGTCTGAGATATGCTGGCAAATCGTGATTTCCCCTATATGTCCCTTATTTATACTTTCATAAAAACGATAAATATCCCAATTTAGCCCCCTACTTTTTATTTCTCGTTTTTAGAAGTTTCCTCTTGCCGTGTGGAACCGATATGCTTCAGACTGCCACTATGTAACCGCCGTCGCCCTTATCACTACGGAATCTGAAGCGAGAGCGACTCGAGGTCCGAAGGATTCCCTTTGAAAGATTCCCCGCGGGTCCGAAGAATACCATCCGTCAATCCGACCTACTAGACTGAGGCGCAAATTTGTTTCGCTGATCTCCCGTTTGCCCGAAAGCTGCTCTTCTCTACCGGTCACCATCTACGCCTTCTCTCCCCTGTCCTTGATAAAACTACTTCTACACCGATTTTGGAAATGACCAAGCATAAGTATCCGATAAAAAATCAAATTTGTATTCCGTATTCCTAGTTTTAAGATAGTTGTAATTTCTACTCTTTGTTAAAACTATTGTCCCCCATCTTGTAAATAGAATTGTATCTCTAGTTTTAAAACATCTGTAAAATTTTTCATAAATATTTGTTCCCCCTTTTGTGAACCAAACTATATTGTTAGTTTTAAGATAACTGTAAATATTTCCTAGAAAACTATTACTATTGAATTCCTTGTTTTAAAATTTTTCATAAAAAAAAAATCTTTTGCCCCCTCTCTTATATATAAATTTTTTTTTTTCTAGTCTTAAGATAGCTGTAAAATTTTTTCTCTTTTATAAAAAAAATATTTCAACATTGTAACCTCCTAGTTTTAAGATATTCAAAATGTAAAAACAAAATAATTCAGCACCGCCAAGCTAACGCATTTGTGCCTATCAAATAAACGAAATGGAAAAAAAATCATAGAACAATAAATATTATAGTTATTACTGTTTCAACATTGTTCGATGCCAAATTCTCACAGCAGATTTACAATAAAATTTCATGTAACAATAAATTTCACTGTTCAGCAAAAAACTGATACAGTGCATTCACATTAAATTATACTGTTTTCGAGAAAAAATGTATGGAGAAAAATTGATTTTTTTTTCAATGTTAAGATACATAACCACCCCCCTTTTTCACTGTAAAAGTCTATTTTACATTGAAATTCACTGTAAAAACGTTAAAGTTTATTGTTTTTGTATTGTAGCATAACACTAAAACTTACTGTAAATTATTGTAAAATTATTGTTCTGTCACAGTGAAAATCATGATTTTGTTACTGTACATTTCTATTCGGGATACCTACACCGAGCAAAAAGCATCTGAGAATTTCATAAGTCTCGGCATATGAACCAGCCTTCTGACGATGCCATTGAACGCTTTAGAATGTCATAGGCAGGCTTATGAATTCATTTATCTTTATTCATGCACTCCATAGACGTACAAATAATGTATTTCATAAAACAGTCTTATGATTTTGCTCCAATATATGCGTTTAAAATTTCATAAGTTTTTCTTAAGGAACCCATATGAGATCTGTTATTGATTCTATAAAATTATATTGTTTTTCATAAACGTCACTTTTGTGAAAAGTTCATAATTGTTTCTTATCAATTCAGTACTGGCCTGGACGTCCAAAGGAGCTAATAGTTTCGGACCAGCACTTTTTGGTTACCGCTGTTTGAAACAAAAGAAGTGAGAATTTTAGTCAAATTGCAACAAAATTTAAAATAATTGTTTTTTATATTATTCAATAAATTACTGTGAGCATTAAATCAGTTTCCATGGTTATGATTTTTACAGAAGATATCCAATATTTTGAAATGAAATCAGTTGTGCATATAATTAGTGTCTGACACGTATTTCATAATTATCAAAATCATTTGAGAAGTAAGAATCATTATCATTCAGTTGTCAAGTCCAGTTTCCCAGTTGTCTAAGCCCAGTTCTCCAGGACATATTGACAAAGCATTGCTCATTATGTACAAATTTTAATATTTAATGGGAGTTTTCTCTCCAATCTTCCGAAGGCATCTACACTTGGCGGTTCATTTGTCCCGAATTTAGTTCTACAAGATGACAATACGAATGAACTCATTATGAATTACGCTCATGTTTTACAATTCTCGGTGGTTTGTTTACTTTGTCAGTTGCGTGAGTTCGAGTGCAACAGGTGCCCATCTGTTACATTCAAACTCACGTAACTCCCATGTGAACAAACCACCGAAAATTGTCAAACGAAGTTCATCCGGCTCATTTTGGGGTTATGTCGGTTGGTGTAAAACCTAATATCATCTAAAGGTTGATTTTTAAGCGGACCCTACATGCGCAGAAATATTGACAATAAATCGATTATTGATCAATATATTGATCGTGTAAGGGTATCTTGAAAATATTGATCATGTAGAAATCAAATGGGATTGACGGATTGAAGCAGTCTTGTCCATATTTTTATTGACAATATTCTTGTCCCGTGTAGGGTCCGCTTTACTGTTGATTTTTTGTCTACTAAAAATGCTCGAGAAATATCAGCCATGTTCTATTTTTTATATAAATGCACAATAATATCCATAAAAAAAACTTATGGCATTCATTCGATCATTGTGATGAATTTCATAAGACTGTTCTATGGAAATCATTATTACTACTATGTTTTCTGCTTATAAATGTCAGCAATTTTCATAAATGGGCACCTATGGCGTTCATTCGGACATTTTCATAAATTTCATAAGAGTGTCTCATGAAAATAATAAGAGATGGATTTGGAAAATTTCCCCTCCAAATCATAAGACAGACTTCTAAAATCCATTTAAAATCCTTATGTCTGAAAGTCATAAGACGTTTTTATGGAAATTCAAAGTAAATTTTGCTCGGTGTATATATAGCAAAACTTTGCATAGAAAGAATACCTGTGCTACCATTTCTATATGCATAAAAGCGAATGTTTATTATTATTGCGGTGCTGCCTGGTGTTCGTGTGTTCAAAAAAGCTCTCTCCCGTCCTCTCCGCTCTCAATGTATACGCGCGATGGCCTAACAAGGCTGGAAACGCAACCAAAGGCGAACACTACCTACAGCTTTCTGATGGTTTTGCACTGCGCTGGTGTGTTGTATGCTGTCTAGTATTTTCCACTGGATAGCAGGTTTGGCACTATTTTTATTTACGGTCCACTATCTGTACTACATCGTGACCGCGTTACGCAGCCCGTCCAGTAGCGGCGGTGGCCACCAGATGCAATCCGAGGACGCAAAGTACATCAAAAAGTGAGTATTGTCCTTCTATGTAGCAAATTTACGCTATTATGAAATAGTGCTGCTTCAGCTCTATGGTACCTATATTATTGATTTTTTCTACTTTTGTATCGATGGTTTTTTTCGGCCTAAAAAAATCCACTTCAGGCGATGGAAGGGCGGAACAATCGAGCCTCACCCAACGGAAAAGGCTCTCATAGTCAACTACAAACTGGAGGCGGCCGTTTTCGGGGAACCCGGTGATCCGATGCTAGAGGACAAGAAGGTATGATGAGTCATTCATGTAAATTATGATTCTACGCGTAGAGTGGGGAAAGATTGTGTGTTGGCTGCTGACAGGTGTTGCGGCCGGACGAAGAACGTCGGGTGATTGAGCTGCATCAAGGTCTTCGCTATTTAGGAAGTTGTCGTTTATAATACACAAGTGCTAATTAGCTTAACGGTTTATTCATCGATGTTTTTCGCTTTCTAGGACTGTCAGCGTATAATTCGGCTCAAATCGTTGAACGCGAAAACTGACCCGGCCGTGCTAGCCCGGGAGGTAGTGGAAAAGTGTGACCTGATTCATAAATCGCAACTCTCGGATATCGAACAGATAATCTACTACTTGAAGAATCGTAAAAATGTGGAAGCTCCTTCTACCGCGGGGAGCGCGACAGGAATCGGTGGTGGATGTAACGGTCAACGTGTGACATCTCGTACTTCCGGTAAGGTTAGTCCGCACGAAACGGAGAAAGCGTCGATTCGGAATATCGATGAATATATCGAACTGCTGTACGAAGATTTACCGGAGAAGATCAAAGGATCACGGTTGATTTTGCAGTTGGCTCGCGATCCGGACAACCTAGGCGAGCTGGAAAAGAATGGTGAGTGTTGTTGGCAGCTATTGAGAAGCGATATAGGAAGGGTTTTTTTTTATCATGAAATGCTTACATGTTCGGCATGTGTAGTCATCAGACAAGCTAGTGAAAATGGAAGGTATAATAATTAATGTAAATTTTCATTGAGCTAGCTCGTAAACTAAAGTATGAGAAATGGGGTTTTGATGCATCCATAATGGATTAGCTGACAGTGGCAAACACCGTAGCTGGGACCATTGACAAAAATATCATGATTTTTTCTTTTTCGAAACGGTATGTCCTACTCGTAAATTTTTGTCACCAAACAGTATGTATCATAAAAATTGTAAAAGTAACAACCAACAATCAGTGAGCGTGACTGATTCTCACCCCAGTCGAGGTCATTGATATTTTTTTCTAAGGTGAAAACTTCCTGATCATACGTCTTCATTTTGCTGTTGGTCCCAGTCCATGTGTTGATGGACAGATATCAAGGCTCCAGACGGTGGGGTCCGTACTCTGACTCCGGTAATGGGTACCCACACCCAGTGCTGACAGAAAACGATGGCAAAATAAATATTAATGAAAAACATCAATCAAACGCAAAAGATGCCACACGAAAAATACGGATGAAAAAGAAGCAACGGCACGCTTCATGCACCTATAGGAGATTACATAACGATCGATGGCGTGGTAAAGATGTAGGTAACAGAGGTAACACGCATCAGAGAATAATTATCAACTGTAACAGTGATGCCTAATGCGTATGAACGAAGCAGCAAGAAATTCCACTGTCGGCTGGGAAACACCTAGCAGCAGAAAGCATAAAAAGCAACAATAGTGATGATGAATGATTGGTCAAAGTTTCATAGTTGAACTTGACCGAGTAACCTAAAATGTTTGGTTCAATTAGATTAAATAACTGATCTCATTTTTTGCTTCTCTTCATTGCAGAGGCTGTATTGAGTGCGCTCTCGCGTGTCCTCCGAGAGGACTGGCGGCGCTCGTTGGATCTATCCACAAACATAATATACATATTCTTCTGTTTTTCAACCTATACTAACTTCCACTCGGTGATTGTAAATTATAAGGTAAGGCTTGGTTTGAATTTTAACCTAATAACTACCGCTGCAATTTACCACGCTCCCATCTGTTACAGATCGGTTCGCTCTGCATGGACGTAATTGACTACGAACTGCGCCGGTACGAGCAAATGAAAAGCGACTTGGACGCTCGGAAGGGAGTCGTCGGCAACGAGAAGGGGAAAGAAAAGGAGAAAGAGGTCAACAAAAGTGCCGAGTATTTGGACACCATCGTGGACCAGGAGAAACCCAAAGAGATGGAACCGCCGCGTCGAAGAATACCGGAACTAAAGCAACGACCAAAGTCGGGAAATTGGTCCAGCTATCATGGAAGCATGAGTTCTTCGCTGGTAAAGGCGCACAACATGAACAACAGCTACCACGAACAGCTCTCCAAAGAGACTACGGCTTCCAACGATAGTCTGAATAATCAGTCACCGGAAAGCGAAAAACTGGACCCGAAGAAGCAGAAAGATGACTACGATAAGATTAACAAACAGTTTAAGATTTTCGCCAAGAAACAAGAGCAACTACTGAGGGTAGCATTCTATCTACTACTGAACATTGCGGAAAACGTAAAACTAGAGGAAAAGATGCGCAAGAAGAACATTGTGAAAATGTTACTGAAAGCATTGGAACGGCAAAACTTCGACCTTCTAGTGCTGGTCGTTACATTTCTCAAGAAACTTTCGATTGTTCGCGATAACAAAGACGAAATGAACGAACTGAATATCGTGGAGAAACTACCACGCCTTTTGCAGTCGCAAAAGGATCTGGTTCAGGTAACGCTCAAACTTCTCTTCAATTTGTCGTTCGATGCCCGACTGCGCGCAAAAATGATACGGGTTGGCTTTCTGCCCAAACTGGTGACGTTCCTAAGCGACGACAAGCACCACGAAATAGTGACGAAAATCCTGTACCACATGAGTCTAGACGATAAGATCAAATCGATGTTTACCTACACGGACTGCGTCCCGGTCGTGACGGACATGCTTCTGTTAAATTTGAACCAGAAATCCGACCCCGATCTGATTGCGCTGGGGATCAACCTGGCGCTGAACAAACGAAACGCGGCTATGATGATCGAGAACAATCGGCTGCACAATTTAATGCTGCGGGCTTTCAAGTATCAGGACACGCTGATGATGAAGATGGTGCGGAACATTTCGCTGCACGAATCTTTGAGGATGCACTTTGTGGTATGTTGGTCTGGGTTTTGGTAAAATGGTTTATTTTTTTAAAAATTATCTTTTTGGTCATTGAAGGATTTTGTTGGTGACCTGGCGAAGATACTGACAGAGTGTGATGACGAAGAATTTACGGTGGAATGCTTGGGGACTTTGGGCAATCTGGCACTGCCTGATCTGGATTATTCGCAAATAATTCACAATTTCAATTTGATTCCTCTCATCAGGAATATGCTAGTACCAGGTAAGGCATCTACTGTACATTCTGTTTGTATTGGGGTTCTGTGTATCATAGGGTAGTTTACCTGATATTACACATTAGTTTTCAACCCACCGTTTCAGAATATTGCGCAGTAGGGGACTAGCATTTTGTATAGCTATGCTGCTACAGTCTACAAGCTGGCGCTGTTAAACGCGGTCTTGATGACTTGGTGTTGAGCTCGGGGATGAAAGTAACTAACCAGGGTTAGAGGAGAGCCTTTCCAGCACCCAGTCAGGGTGCGTCGGTGGACCCGCTGAACGATGGTGGTGGGTGACTTAGGAATTTGCGGTATATAGAGGGGCAACGGAAGAACATAACCAGCACCACTGAGCGTTCATGTTTGATGGGCTGGCAAATTGTGGCACTCGAAGGGCCGTGGGAGAACCTCACCAGCACCCGGTCCGGGTGTGACGAAGGGCCCGCTGAGCAGTGGTGGTAGGTCGATGGTGTCAGGTCAGCCCGTTCACTGTCTGCCTTAGATGGATTCGAGAAAATTGGCAACTTTCAAGAAAGCAAGTAGTGCCTCTTCGTGCACTGGGTCGTTTGCTATAGTGTTCTCCGAATCGAGGAGGCAAGGTATCGTCGTAAGTTTTCCAACTCCCGCCAGTTTATGCGTAAGTGCTCCACCGTGAGTCTTGTGTTGTACGTTGTGCATACTGGAGGGTCGACGCGGGTGATGGTGTGAACATGGGTGATCCTCGTATGACCCACGCAGAGACGGGAAAGCGGTCTCGTTTTTCGCGGTCTGTCCACCTTTCGAGGGGTCCTTTTCCTTCTGAGCGTAGCCTCAAAGGTTCCTCCAGTGAGAGATGAAGTGCTCAAGGGCCTTCACCTTGAATTCCTTTCTGATGTCGAATGACCGGACCTCATTAGAAAATAGAGTGCGAGAGTGGCTACCGAGCGCGGCCAAGCTGCTGCTCCAATTTCGCTTACACCTGCGCCGAACCCGCTGAGTATTTGTGCTCGATCATCTGGAATATGCCAGAGCCAAATTCCATGGGGAGGATCTGCTCTGGTGGAAACAGCCAAACTGATGTTTAAGTTTGGGCCACGGTCGTGCGGTTTTGGCCCGATTTAGATGCACGACTAAGGGAAAGAGGGGCATCGGCAAACGTGGTATGTATGCTCGTGGCTGTCTGTAGCAGATGGCATTCATTACCAGATGTTTTTTCTAGGAACTCAGCGACTCGTCTTAGAACGACTACCGCCACCGCCACTGCCCACCGATAGGAAAGGACGTCTGTTTCAACGCAGGTGTTTCGGCGGGAGTGCTGGGCATCTGACTACTCCGTGGTCGACTGGTCATTCTAAGGCCGTAGAACAGATGACTCGTCTTAGAACGACTAGCGCCACTGCCACTGTCCTCCGGCAGGGAAGGAAGCCGGCATATTCGGTGGGGGTGCTTCGCAGCAGGTTTGAGTCCGATCTGACTGCTCCGTGGCACAGCGATGCGAGGATATCGACTAGACCCTCTCAATTACGACTGGTCATTCCAAGGCCGTAGCACAGACGACTGTGGAAGAGGGCTGGTCGATGTTGAGTGCGGAGCGCCGATTCCACCTCAGATGTCGCGAGCTGATGGTGCGGACAAGCCATTTTCTGTTTTCGCAGTTCTTTTTCACCCGTCGAAAGTGCGGAAGGAAAGACATCTTCCGGTCGATAGTCACGTCAGATTTTTGGCTCCTTCCAGAATGTTATTACTGTTCCAGCGAGTTTGACCGGCTGGCCGGTGGCTACGTGATGGAAGTGAGATACTTAAACCGACCAAATTGGCCCACCGGTATTTACGGCAGCCTGCAGCTGCAGTCTAGTGCGACCAGTCCTTTTCAGATCGCTACAAGAAATATGTCGTCGGCGTATATAAACACAAATATGCCTTCCGGGAGCGTGGCGAAGAGGGTGTTTGTGCTGACTAGTTTGGCTGCTAGCGACGAGCCTAGAGGGACCCAAAATAGGTTTAATTGGTTTCCTCAAATACCTACTCTGAAACTTCAATCACTGAGGTACTGCTTGATGAAGCAGCCAAGGTTTCCGCAGATGCCCCATTGGTGCAGCTGGCGGAACACTCCCTCGCGCTATACCGTGTTGTAGGTCTTGGCCAGATTTACGTTGGCAATGGTGCCGCCTATTATTTCGCCGAAGCAGCCTATGTGAATTCCTTTTGCCGAGTCTTATTTCGAATGCGAAATGACGACGGTCACGAAGATGCTGTTCCTCGAGGAGGGGTTAACAGGCGCCTGTTCACCATTCTTTCTATCGTTTTCCCAATGCAGAGGAGGAGACTGATTAGTCGAATAGTCATTTGGGCTTCTGGTTCCCTCGCATTTCTTGGAGATGGGGATTATGAGTGCGGTTCTCCAGTTGTCTGGAAGAGGCTCGTCTTCCCAGATCCTGTTGAATCCGTCTAATAGCGCTCGCTTGGCAACCGGAGGTAGGTGCATTAACGTGGAACAACCGATGTCGTCGAGTTCGGCAGCATTGCCTTGTGCTGTACTTAGCGCAGTGGCGAGTTCCGCACCGGAGAAAGATTTGTTGTAATGCTGGCTCGCAACTGGCGTGAGTATTGTAGCGGTGGCTTCTATGGCCCTCTTCGGTTTGACGAAGGATGATCCTCCGAGATAAAAACGAAATGTTTCTCGATTTCGTTTGCAACTTTGGAGGGTTCAACTGTCGTGGTACCGTTGGACGTTAATGCAAAGTCGTTTTGTCTTCTTTCGCCACTTAGGGCATTTAGCCTTCTCCACAGTTCCGCAGTCGACGAGTTGGGCATTATATCACCCAGGAAGGCAGCCCAGGCTTTCGCAATGACCTAGCCGGATTCTTAAAATGTCGAAAATCAACCAATCTCATCCCATCGATGATGGTCGGGAGATCTTTGACTGCCTTCGCTACTTCTGGGTTCCATCAGGGAACCGTTTTGGTGGTGCTCCGCTAGTTTGCGGCCTGGGTCGTGACTTCCACGAGCTCCTCTGGCGAGTAATTGCGCTCTCGATCGGGGGCGTCAGAAACATTGTCTTCGTGTGCTTGATCGTAGATGCAACGGCGACGTCGCCACGTTAATGGGGGGGGGGGGGGGGGGGAGGGCATCTGACCATGAGAGATTGCAATAGGGAAGTGATCGCTGTTTCTAATGTCGGCTAGAACCAATCATCCGCAGATTCCAGCGATGGAGCTGGACTAGACGATTAAATCTAAGGTGAATGTGGATCGGCCCGGAGAAAGGTTGCGTCGATGATGACAGCACGTTTTTGAGACTTACGCTGAGTGATGGGCGTTGAAGCCACCCATCATCAGGAGAGGAGTCTGCATTTGCGTGAATAGATTCCGCAATCGTTTACTTCCTGAGCGATGTATATAGATGCTACCGTGCATCTTACAGGAAAGTTGATCTTTCTGGCGACCACAATAAAGTCTGTGTCCAGTACAACCAACTCAGACGACGGGTCAGCTCTAGGCCGACCGTCTGGTAGATGTTCGACTCTTTAGCTGAATCTCAAGTGTAACAGTGCCAGTGGGAACCACGGTAAGGGATCCGTATCACCTTTTATGTGTATCTCTTGGATAGCAATGTAGATGAGCGCTGAGCGTGCAGTCATGCGTTGGAGGTCACCTAGGTTTGCTCTCAGGCCGTTGATGTTCCACTGAAAGGCCAGTGCACAGTGGTCCAGATCGCTAATTTAGGAGGAATTTTTACTTTCTGACAAACCTGTATAATTTAGCCGTATCATGTCTTAGGATGAATTTGTGTACTTTAGAAGATGCTTCTTTTTATTGGAATAGTTATTAGAGTGGTTCTAATTTATCTAAAATACGAAAATAAACTTTTTACTGATGAAAGATAGAGCTCCACAGTCTTCCACAAAGTTGTAAAGTAACTTATTTTGAATAAATTTGTTGAACATATTAAAGCTCTATCTCTTTTAGTTTTTGTTATACAAGAAATTTAAAAAAAAAGATTAGGGTGTTCCTGAAAAAAACGTTTTTTTAGTATAACTTTCGTATCTTTTACTTTTTGTTAACACAACCTTTGAACAGCTTATTGAAAACTTCAAGCCGAGTATTTTTCTCCAAGACACCGAAGGTCTAACTTTTTTCTTTAAAAAGTTATGGACACTTTTCGTTAAAAAAATAGCCTATTTCAAGGCTCAATATCGCTGATGCGGGCACCTAAAATTAAATTCTGTTTCCACCACATGAAAGACCATACTTATTAGTATATTTGAGCAAAAATTGGCGAATACGATATTTTTTTAAAATTTGCAATTTAGATTTAAAGTTTGTAGTTTTGCAGGTTCAACGCATTAAAGCATTTACACACATATCGTTGTATTATGAAAAAAGCCACTTTCAAATATCATTCTCTCATCGCAGCAAGCTTTGCATAAGTGAAACGACTGTCAAAAAAGGTTTCTGATTTTATTCGTTTTAAATAAAACTAGTAAATATGGATATTAGTCGAAGAGAGTTGGCGAATTTGCTTATTGCTGGTAAAAAGACAGATGAACTGCTTAAGTTCATTACAAGTAGTAATCCAAATGTAAAATTGAGACTTGTTAATGTTCGAAAGAAATTTTATATTTTGTTAAAACAACCTTTGAACAGCTTTTAGAAAACTTCAATCCACGTTTTTTCATAACTCTGAAAGTCTAACTTTATACTTTCAAAAGTTATGGAAACTTTTCGCTCATAAATAGCCCTTTTTCAAATGTCATTATCTCTGATTGGGGCAAATAAAAGTAAGTTCGGATTGAACCATAGAAAAGAACATACTTTTAAGTATATTTGAGCAAAAATTGGAAAATATTATTTTTTTTAAGCATGTAATTTTAAATTTACTAACCAAAGTTTTAAATTTTATCGCATAGCGACATAAAAGAAATTGCCTAAAGCCTTTGTATTTCCTTTTCTGTTTTGCTTAGGGGAATTGTGGGAAAAACCGACACTGTGGGTAAAACCGACACCCCACAACTTTTCCTAGAAATCAAATTTTTATTCATTTCATAATGATACAATATTATTAGTACGTTTATTTAGAGCATTTGAAGAAAAATTGGATTTACGTTAGTGCGCCGAATGTCATAAAAATTAACAAAACATTCGACAGCAGCGTTCATACTCGTCTGGATGTAAAATTTCGTTGGTAGATTTTAAGGTTTTAACCGAACGAAAGCTTTTCAAATCACCCCATTTTTCAGTACCTATTATTATCGGCCTGTCCTATGATCAACTAGGTGCATTGAAGACGAGTTTGAAAAATTCAATATTTTTAATTGCTTTTATAAAAAAATGTGCGCTGTTGGGGTAAAACCGACACCCTATGGTTAGGGTAAAACCGACACCCTGTTAAGATGGTTGTGTATAGTTGCGATTCATTTCAAAATACTGGGGATCTTTGTGACACTTCAATTAGCCTATTAGAACACTATAGTATTAGCAGAAACACACAGAAATACTTTTATTGTGTTTATTTCTTGTAAGTCTCTTTAAAAATCAAAAATTGGAATTTTTGCTTATCTGATCCTAACGAAGCTTTTGCTATTTCTGCAAAAAGGTCATCAAACCGAATTTATAGTGTTCTCTTGGTTTGTCATAGACGAATTTTATCACAATGAGACAATGATATTATGTATACTCCAATAGACCGTTGATGATCAGAGTCTGAAAAATCAAATCTGAAAAAGATAGTTTTACTAAGAAGTGTGTGTGTCACTTACAAGTGAATGAATCCAATTAGCAGAACGTAGAACGCTTGAAAATCTTCTCTTATGAAATAAAATGACACTGGAGGTTGCAATGATGTGCGCAAGGATTATTTGGAAATACTCATATCAATAAATAATCCTATAGCATAAAATACTCTTATTTATAGTACTACGCTTTCGAACTTTCTTCCCCTCACTACATGATGAAGCAATAAAAAGCACATATTTGCATCATACATACTCACACTTTATTAATCAAGCATATATCTCATGTTTAATAAAGATAAAGATTTTAATAAAGTGGAGAGAAAATAAATTAAAGGGGGTGTCGATCTTACCCCTATGGGGTGTCGGTTTTACCCGCAGTGCTTACAAAAAGTCACTTTGTTTTCCAAGTTTTACAACCAATATTTTTTAATGAAATTAATTTTTTGAAGTGCTGAAAAAATTAAGTCTTGTTAAGAATTTTCTGAAGAAGAATTCTGCATAAAAATTATAATTTTATTGGTTTTGTGGCAACTTAGAAAAAGTGTTAAGCTTAAGGTGTCGGTTTTAACCATAATTCCCCTACATATCAACAATACAGAATGTGTTCATTAAAAATAATTTGGCTATGACAACAATTTATGATTTATATAAGGAGAATTTATTCAATGCCAATTAATTCAAAAGTAGATGCATTGCATTTTCAGGTATATCCAGCGGTGCTCGTTGAATTCGACGTTTACATTTAAGAGAAATTATAGGATCTGATGAAACAAGAAGTCTCTTGAAAACGTCATCAAGATTGACGAGTCGATCGAATTTGCGTGCGTGGAATTCTCGGAATCTGCGAATACTTTTATTCCTGGTTTCTTGAACTTCTTCACTGCACATACCTACTGGCAGCATGTTATGTTGAATAATGCTTCCTCCATGGACCAGGAGTTTATGCACGGTTGGTGAGAGAGCGTACCAACCATACAGGCGTACATAAAGCAATCGTGTATCTTCGGCGTAACTCCGGTAAGCATCCGCGTTAATTCCCAATTTGCTGTTGATGATTGTTAATAGCACATACGTTCTAGCAACATTTCGCTGGATATACCTGAAAATGCAATGCATCTACTTTTGAATTAATTGGCATTGAATAAATTCTCCTTATATAAATCATAAATTGTTGTCATAGCCAAATTATTTTTAATGAACACATTCTGTATTGTTGATATGTAAGCAAAACAGAAAAGGAAATACAAAGGCTTTAGGCAATTTCTTTTATGTCGCTATGCGATAAAATTTAAAACTTTGGTTAGTAAATTTAAAATTACATGCTTAAAAAAATAATATTTTCCAATTTTTGCTCAAATATACTTAAAAGTATGTTCTTTTCTATGGTTCAATCCGAACTTACTTTTATTTGCCCCAATCAGAGATAATGACATTTGAAAAAGGGCTATTTATGAGCGAAAAGTTTCCATAACTTTTGAAAGTATAAAGTTAGACTTTCAGAGTTATGAAAAAACGTGGATTGAAGTTTTCTAAAAGCTGTTCAAAGGTTGTTTTAACAAAATATAAAATTTCTTTCGAACATTAACAAGTCTCAATTTTACATTTGGATTACTACTTGTAATGAACTTAAGCAGTTCATCTGTCTTTTTACCAGCAATAAGCAAATTCGCCAACTCTCTTCGACTAATATCCATATTTACTAGTTTTATTTAAAACGAATAAAATCAGAAACCTTTTTTGACAGTCGTTTCACTTATGCAAAGCTTGCTGCGATGAGAGAATGATATTTGAAAGTGGCTTTTTTCATAATACAACGATATGTGTGTAAATGCTTTAATGCGTTGAACCTGCAAAACTACAAACTTTAAATCTAAATTGCAAATTTTAAAAAAATATCGTATTCGCCAATTTTTGCTCAAATATACTAATAAGTATGGTCTTTCATGTGGTGGAAACAGAATTCAATTTTAGGTGCCCGCATCAGCGATATTGAGCCTTGAAATAGGCTATTTTTTTAACGAAAAGTGTCCATAACTTTTTAAATAAAAAAGTTAGACCTTCGGTGTCTTGGAGAAAAATACTCGGCTTGAAGTTTTCAATAAGCTGTTCAAAGGTTGTGTTAACAAAAAGTAAAAGATACGAAAGTTATACTAAAAAAACGTTTTTTTCAGGAACACCCTAATCTTTTTTTTTTAATTTCTTGTATAACAAAAACTAAAAGAGATAGAGCTTTAATATGTTCAACAAATTTATTCAAAATAAGTTACTTTACAACTTTGTGGAAGACTGTGGAGCTCTATCTTTCATCAGTAAAAAGTTTATTTTCGTATTTTAGATAAATTAGAACCACCCTAATAACTATTCCAATAAAAAGAAGCATCTTCTAAAGTACACAAATTCATACTAAGACATGATACGGCTAAATTATACAGGTTTGTCAGAAAGTAAAAATTCCTCCTAAATTAGCGATCTGGACCACTGTGCAGTGTGTAGTTTATTCCTTCGGATGGTGGGTCTGAGCTACGGTTGGGAACACGTTTCCTCGCCGGTCTGTTGCTGGTTCCCATTCGTTTTGACATTGTCGAAGTCAGTAGGACAGGTGGCGAAGAGACCGCCACGGTGTTGCCTTCAGAGAACGTTTGGCCTGTTTGTGCTCTTGTAGAAAGGGTAGAGACGACGGCAATTGAGTAGGTCCTGAGATGGTAGGAACTTACCCGGGAAGGACCCGGGGTCCCCACGCCGACAGCCGTCGGGGACTCATCGGATGTCTCCGTCACTTCCCGAGTCAGAGGCAGCACAGGGAAGTGGGATTTTTTGATGGTTTTGTTTTAGGTGGATCGAGGTCTGCTGCTTTCTTTGATGTCGCAGAAGTTTGGTGTTGATACGAATAATTTTGTACCGTGGGAAGAGCGCAACAAAGGAGTCCGGTTGAGTTACGGGGTTGGTAGTACTTACTCGAGGAAGCCCGGGTTCCCCGCGCCGGCAACCGTTGAGGACTCATCGGGTGTCCCCGGTACTTCCCAAGTCGGGGGCGACGCATGGAAGGGTGCTTTTTTGGTAGACGGTATGCACGTAGTGTTGAAGGCTTTTTTCAGTTTGATGTGTTCTTCGGTAACTTTGATGTTTGGTGTTGATGCTGCTGTTTGTGTGACAAAGGACCCAGAAAGAAGGAAGAATGCGACAGATGAGTCCGAACTGGTAACGGGATTGATGGAGCTTACCGATAGGCGTTTCGGGTTCCCCGCGCCGGCAACCGTCAGGGACTCAGTGGATGTTTCCGGCACCTCTCGAGTCGGTGGCAACGTGAAGGAGGGGACGTTTTTGATGCACGGTTTGCAGATTTTGTCGTTATTACTGACCCCGTGTGAATCCGAGCTAACGGATTCATTTAGCTAGAGATTACTGGGTAGGGAAAGTTATGAAAATTTAGAGCCATAGCACTCAAGTGAGAGCAAGGATCTGAAGTATACAGAACAGAAAACTAGAAGTGGCAGGGTCAGCAGAAGACAAAGGTTAAGCCCGTAAGGTATTAAGCCTGTTCTAATGACCTGGCCACTTCTAGTTTTCTGTTCTGTATACTTCACACCCTTGCTCTCACTTGAGTACTATGGCTCTAAATTTACATAACTTTCGCTACCCAGTAATCTCTAGCTAATTGAATGTCGTTAAAATGTAAAAAAGGAACAGGAAAAGTTGTTCTGTTGTGGGGGTTTGTACCGCTGCCTTCATAGTGGAACCACACTGGGTGCCAGGAACAGCCGGCTGTAGGGCTTGTGTGACGGGGATAACGGTTTGTATTGCTGTAGTTTGGGCTATTGGGGGTGGAATCCAAAGTGTTCATCGCATCGGGAGGATCCGGAACCCTCCCTGACCGGGGTCGACGCGGGAGGGTTGTTTTTTTGTTTCGGCTGTTGAATTTTGTTGCTCTTGTTGTTTTCTGTGTTTGCGAGTTGTTGAATGGGTTGTCAGGATCCGATGAGGAACCAGAACAAGGTGGCGTCATTGTTGGGTGTAAGCAGAGTCATGTCGGGGGTAGGTTTGGAGCTTGGACTTCTGGATTTGTCCGTGCCGCTTTTTCGGGAGTCTTTCTTTTTGGCCATTAGTTCTTCTAGGGTCCGGCAGACCGAACGGGTCGACAGGAGTTCCAGCTACGGGGGCTGTTTGCCCTAATTGTCTTTCGTTCTCGTAAGAGCGCATTCGTTAGTGTTCTCCCAGGAATAGATAGACTGATGTTTGTAAAGTTCGGTGACGGCTTGCCGGAATTTGGCTATCTCGGCAGAGGCCGCTTGAAGCTATTTGCCTGCTTGGCACAGTGTTCCTTGAGAATTGAATACCTTGTCCGTAGTCGATGCAGAGGCTTGGGTTGGCACATGGGTTTCCCTTTGATGTTCAATGTTGTACACTGCAGTATAATCAGGCGACGGGGTTGGGGCAGAAGCGACTACCCTGCCCGAAGCGCCCACATTTGAAGCACATCATCGGCAGTGGGGAGTACGGGCGGATTCTGGTGCGCAGTAGACCAATGTACACGTGCTCTTGAAGGATAGAACCAGAGGATGATAGAATAAGCAGCGGTGCGTTGATCGGCTTTGTTTTTGTTATTCGCTGAACGTTAGTAACCCTTTGAGTCTTCAGCTCTTCCAGGAGTCTAGCTTCTTCAACGTCTTTTGGTCGGGATCGTAGATAACGCCCTGTACTATGTTGAGTGTGGGGGATGATCTCCATCTTTTGACCGCCCATGAGCTGATCAATTTTCTGTAGTGCTATAATGGTTTTCTTGGATCGGGTTCTCAATACATATCTATACCCCTTTGCCTCTTTTGTTGCGCTCATCCGGTTCCTTGGATCTGTCTCAAGCACTGCCTGTGCCAATTTTAGTATAAGGAAGGGATCGGCGAGGAGGCGTTCCACGTTTCCTAGCTTGTTGATTGCTCTTAATAGTAGGGTCTGTTGGTATATTACGTCCCCGGAATTCATGTAGATGGGAAGAGATCGATAAGGGGGAGGGGGGTTTCTCTGCCCAATCGTGAGGAGGGGTGGCATAGGCCGAGCACTTATTTTCCGGGTGATCACGGGCCAGAGTGAAAAAATGAACTCAACCGATTACTTCGAGTGATTGATACGATCTGAGAATAAAACAAAAACTACTACATAGAATGGTTGGAAATATTTGAAGTTATCTCCATTTAAGCGACACGGGATCATCTGCCAGTGCGATTAATTTGTCACATACTTGCAGGTAAATACAAAGATGACCTAGTGCTCGAGACGGTCGTCTTTCTCGGTACGTGCGCCTCGGACGAATCCTGCGCTATGCTGCTCTGTAAAGCGGACGTGATTCTATCGTTGATCGAGCTGCTGAAGGCGAAACAAGAGGACGACGAGATGGTTCTGCAGATTGTGTTCGTCTTCCAGCAGGTGCTGCGCAACGAGAGCACCCGGGTGTACATGATCAAGGAGACGGAATCGCCGGCCTACCTGATTGATCTGATGCACGACAAGAATGCCGAGATTCGAAAGGTGTGCGATTTTTGTCTGGACATCATTGCCATCACCGATAGCGAGTGGGCTTCGCGGATAAAGGTAATCGTGTCACGTGTGGCATCATGTCGCTTATTTGCTTAAAACCTATTTCGATTCACAGTTGGAAAAATTTCGCAATCACAACTCCCAGTGGTTAAGCATGGTCGAAACGCAGGAGGAAACGGACGACATTCAGGACTACGGTCCAATGGATGACGACGATGGCGATTTGCCGGGGTATCTGACGGCCGACTATTTGGATCAGTGCATGCTGTATCAGTCGGGTGAATCCAATGACGATGGCGAAGTCAACAATAGGTCCACGTCGGCGATGTCCAACTACAGCAGGCCCGTGAGTCGGTGAGTGTAATTTCGTTACAGGTGTTATCGGAAAGTCACTCCGAAAGGCCCTGCCAATTTTGTGTTATTTGGCAATTTTAGTTTGATAATCCTAGTCTAATTTATATTTGTTGCTCTGCAGCTACAGTCGGGATCTCGAGGATTTTGAAGTGATTTCTTAGGTACGGAAACCAAAGAGTTTAACTGTTGAATCAGTTAAAATTTCATCGCGCATTTTGAAACATTTGATTGTAAATAAGAATACTCCTACACAAGTAAATAGATTGTAAGAACACAATGACAATTACAAGATACATTACTACTATAGATATGCTACTAATACAAACTCAAAAGGATAATTGAAATTGCTGGCTGCTACTGAATGTGCTTTTTCGCAAAGAAGATAGGCTAATATTAAATTATACAGAGGGGTTTTAAACAAAACAATCGCTTAGATGCAGATATTTACGGTAACGAATGAATAACCTAATGAAACGCTTTGACGTTTTGCTTTTCAAAACCCGAACTATGTGAGCCATAGCAAACATCGCCATTTTTAGGGAGTCAATTAAGGCCAACAGTGGCGATTGTACGAACCTTGAAGGTACCCGGTCCGTTGGTTTTGGGTACTCACAAGGGGATCATTTTTTGTCGAAAGCAGTCACAAGAAAACCATACGACGCAAAAGTGCATTCCTCGCCGTCGTCAACCCGGATAGACACGCATCTGCTCTCAGGCCGAACAAAAAAAAAGCGCTTCATCACAACTATTGTTACTACAACTAATAATACTTTTATTGGGTCGATGCACTCGCGACTATGACCTTAACATAGATATTTAGGGAAAGAACAGAGAGGGCTTTATCCAAAACTTCTAGTCTTCTTTCATTTGTGATAATATGGGTTTAATTTAATTGTTTTGACAGTTTGGTTGTTATTCTATTTTTTTGGTAGTTTATTTCGACTTGTGCAATCTAGAGCTATGAACGGTATACAAATGGAGGCACACTTTTCCTCACGCGTTCTTAATTATCCATTTTATGCTATGATTTAAACACTTGGGTGATCAAACCGCACTGAAGCATGAGTATTTTAGTATACCGAACGTAGCGCTCCTAGTTTTAAAATTCACTTTCGTTTAGGCCTTTCGAATATTTTATACCTGTTTAGTTTTTACACTACAATAGTTACTCCAGACTTCAAAGTGCTTAAAAAGATTGTATTATAGTATTTTAACAGATGTGTTTACTGAATAGGATTCAAGCGAATTAAAAATCCAGAGAAAGACAAATATCTGATGCGTAAACAGTTTTCTTTCTTGTTTCCGTAGACACTATCACTTCCTGCTATAGTATTTTCCTAATCCCAACTTCGTGGATTACCTATGCAGTAAATTGTACCACGCAATGAACAGTTATCGATGTGGCACAAAACTTGACGTGCATTTGTCGACGATGCACTTATTACCAATTCTAACCTAAAAAGCCACTATATCTAAAATCACAACATCCGCATTCAGCTCTTCTCAATATTTAATATTTCTAGTTCGTTTATTTGCTACGGTTCAATGCGTTGGCTTGACGATGCCAAGGGTCTTTCATATATTTACAATGTGTAAATATGGCTGCTTCCGTACTGAAGGCAGGAACCATAAACTTCCTAAATACTCCGTTAAACACTATTATTGGGCTTTCGTCGCACCTCTATCTTCTGCTCTATCTCGGAGCCTCACTTGGTTCATGAAGTGGCTCGACCTTTGAGCTTTGATTTACCTCTCGACTCTTGCCTCTTGTTTCCATCTATTACGTCGACCTTTAGCTCTCGTCCCCGTGAGCCATTTAGGTGCTGATTCTTTGAGCCATTTAGCTCCTGACTCCTGTTTCCGAGAGTCATTAAGCTCCCGGCCTTATCACGATCTACGTGGATAGCCCCCGACGTTGAACTCACCCTACTGCGACCGATCCCCGGCGGAGGAATTTCTCCCGACACTGATATCCGCTTCCTTGAGCCATTTAGCTCCCAGTTTTATCGGGATCAACTCGGATATTATCCTTATCCGACTGAGAGTTCCCAGGGAACGGAATTTCTCTCGGAACCGGTGTTTGCTTTGTGAACCAATTAGCTACCCTTTTTGCCACAACTCTGCCGGGTAGTCCGGCGGTAGATTGCTCCCAATACCGATGTTCGTTTCCATGAGCCATTTAGCTCCCCGCTTCGTCCCGATGTACTCGATCTAGTCCTCGGAAGTGAACCTAGCCTATTCAGCGACCCAACCAGTAGGTGCTTAGGTCCATCCAGCGATTTCGGGTGGAGCGTAGATTCCGGTTCATTGGCATCCCAACGACCCTAGCTCTTCGACGCGATCTACTCGCTCTAATCCCCGGCGGCGGTCCTAGCCTACTTACGAGCTACCTGACAGGATGTCGATGTCGGTCTAGCGATTCCGGTCAATCCTGACGTCCGGTTCACTGGCGCCCCGATGACCTGAACGTCGCGTACTACCCAACTGGCCCCGGCTGTGGACCTAATCTACACCGACGGAGAGTTCCCCGGCGGCGGAATTTCTCCCGAAACCTGATTTGTGGTTCCACGGCGGCGTTCTAACCAATGGCGCCACTTCCTCTGCAGCTCGGAGAGTTTACTCGTAGCTACTCTATTGAAAGCATCCCAAATATGCTCGTCGTGGCACATCTCTTCGACGATATTGTCCTAGGGCATTCGAAGACAACGTGTTCCGGTGTCTCTTGCACGTTCACACACTAAGGGCAAACAGGTGACGAAGCGTGTCCAAATTGATGCAGGTACTTCCGGGAGCATCCGTGCCCGGAGAAAAACTGCGTCAAAAGGAAGTTCACCTCTCCATGCTTCTTATGCAACTGCCCAGGGGAGTTGAGATCGTAGGCTTTGCAGATGATGCTGTCCTGACGATAGCCGGTGAGACAATTGAGGAGGTAGAGACGGCAGAGACAATAGGCATCGTAGAGACCTGAATGGCTGATGTCAAGTTGCAGCTGGCTCACCACAATACCGAGGTAATGCCAAGCAGACACATTTGGGATGAGTCGGTGGGTCCACCTTCCTTTCTCCGAGTTGTCCCGCATACCGCCTCCGATGATATCGTTCTGTATGCACTCGCGACACGAACAACCATTAGGCGCAACGTGCTTGTCAACTTCGTTCGGTTCCGCTTTGAGTTCAGCGCAGCAGCCTAGGCCGGTACGCCATACCGCAGTAGTAAGGATGGGACACCCGCCAAGAGACGTCTCGTGCTGTCTCTTGCTTCTCCGTGATTCGGCATGATCCTTGCCAATGCGTTAGTTGTCCTCGCGGCCTTCTCACATACATAGTCAACATGGCTGCTGTAATTTAACCGATCGTCGACCATTACGCTCAGGTGGTTCAGCGCACGCATCGATGGGACGGATTGTCCCTCGACGCTGATTTCGACACGCTGGATTTTTTACAGTTGCTGACCAACACTTCCTCGGTATTGTGGAGAGCCAGCTGCAACTTGACGTCAGTCATCCAGGTTTCCACGTTGCCTATTGTCTCTGCCGTGAACATCTCCACCTCCTCAATGGTCTCGCCGGTTATCGACAGGACAGCATCATCTGCAAAGCCAACGATCTGAACTCTCCTGGGCAGTTCCAGTGTTAACACTCCTTTGTATAGTATATTCCAGAGCTTTGAGCCAAGTATGGAGCCCTGAGGTACTCCCGCCGTGATCCTAATCTACCTATGACCCATGTTCGTTTCGTAGGCCAGTACTCGGTTCTGGTAGTGACTTTTCAGAACCTTGCACAGATAGTTCGGAACCCGCATTCTGTGCAGCGCTACGGCGATCCTTTCCAGAAGTTTACCAAGAATATCCAGTAGGCATATGGGCCGATGCGATGCTGGATCTGGTGGTGGTTTCCCTGGTTTTGGCATCAACATCAGCTTCTGGATCTTCCATCGATCCGGGAAGTATCCATCGTCCAGACATGGAACGGAACTATCCTGAAATTGTCCGGAAACGCCAGGATCGCGGTCTTCAGTACCACATTGGGGATACCATCCGGTCCGGCAACTTTTTTGGCTTTAAGTTCTTTTGCCACTGCATCGTTGGAGACTCGATTGTCACCAGCATTTCCACCGTCCACATCAACGTACAGTGTAGGCGGTCATGCGGTGGGGTCGTGCTTCGGGAAGACGCTTCACGATAATTTTCAGTTTGTCAGCACGCCTTTCGACTGGTGTCATTGGACACTTGAACCTGACCATTAGAGTGGGACATGGTTGTATCAAAAAAATAGAATCTTGCTCCGAGCAACTTTTTGGCTTCCATTTGGGTCCCAGAACAATTGTTTTCGCGCCGGCGGTTTAAATTTTACATGGGATTTCTTATGGGGAAATTGACTTTTACAAAACAATTCCTCTAGAACTCTCCCGTTGGTCCCTAAAAATAAATCGATGTGTAATTTAATAAAGAAAAAAAGTCTCAAAGATCGCTAAACAATCCAAGGCTCATGGAAAAAGTTATTAAGCAAAAACCGGTTGGTCCTCTGACGATTGGTAAAATATTCAATTATTCTAGCACCACTGCTGCTGCCGGTCGAATTGTATGTAAATTTTACAACTTTCTCTTATTGTGTCCAAACCATTGATCTGAGCTATTTGGTCTCTTCACAAGAATTTTTAGGGATAAAATGAGGCATTTTGGAGTTAACGACCATGTTCCAAATATCACTGTAAAGACACTACGGAAACAAACTTTTTAAATGAAAGAGATACAAAGTAGGTTTCTTCGGCAAAGTTTAAGAATGAATAAAATGCAGTAACTTTACCAAAGACATCGAATCTCTATCTCTTGTAGTTGAAAAAATATGGTAGTTTTAAAATATTGCCTTTCTTTTTTTAGTGTAAAATAGAACTGCAATTTCTTGACATTCTTCGACCCCGAAAATACTAAAATAGTTTTAAAAACTTATGTAACGCGAAAATAAGATCAATGTGCATGATAGTGTAGCTTCTCAGTGTCAGTAGAATTATAGCACTAGCCTATGCCAATTTCGGGATTCCTCAGAAAATGAAGTCCTGGTTTACAAGCCCTGCTGCGAATAAATGATATTTTGAAAATAGAACTTTTTCGTACATTTTGATGAGTCAAAAGAATGTTTTTTTTTTTATTATTTTTATTTACATTTAATGATTGTGTAAAATTTCATGGGCTTAATATTCCTATGGTGTTCGATGACTTGTAGTAGGTAATTGTTTTGCTCAGGATCCTTTGTGACTTTGTTATTGTAGTCTGTAACAAGCTTCACAGCCCTCTCCGCGACATCGTTTACCACAACAATTGCCTTCACTCGCTCTTGTGCACTCAGGTATTCTTGATTTTTGTCCCAATATTTTGGATTCTCGCACAGAAAATCCGTCGATATATTCATAACGGTGAAAAATTCTCTTGAAGCTTCCGTTATAAAGCAGGACAAAGTTGACCACTGATTTACCTCAACAGCTTTTACTGGTGTCTTGTTCTCCGTATTTTCTGTTTTTTTGCGCCTACGTGGTGTTTCAAACGATTTTCTTGGCTTGTTCAAAGCTACTACCATTCTCTTTTTCTCATTACTACTGACATCCGCATCGAAAAAACTCAACGCTACGTTCCACTCGGACAAATACCATAAGTGGTTCTTAAACGCTTTTATGGCGACTGAGGCGAAGTATTGCTCGTGAAAGTTATACATATCTTTTAAAAATTCTAAATCCACACGAGGGGCGGAAACTGAGTTACTTAGTCGGTACCAATATCGTATGAAGCATTGTGAAATAAATATTGCCACTGTTATATAATGTTCCATTAGTTCTTGGTCTCCTAAAATTTCATCGCACATCCACAATTTCAGCACGTATATTGCCCGCGCCATCCATCTGGCTCGACTGAGTGCACCTGCTTTGCGGAATCTTTGCCCTTTCGGAGGCAACCCACCTAAAAACATTATAACCAATTCGAGGAGCTCCTCATAATCTCCACGTTGTTGACGTACTCTCAGCTGATTATGGCAAAAATCGGCGATGGAATCCCACCACGGTGCAGTAAGACTTTTAGCTTAGGATCGTGTAGGACTGTTCTGTATTTTCGATCGCGGTAGTTTTCGTTGAATTCTTTCTTGAAGTCATTGAAAGAATCGAGATTACTAGATTTGGATTTATCTCCATACAACTCAAAAACATGCTTAAGCACTATTTCAGCAACGTGATGACGGCATGCTAATGCTAGCATCTTTTTCTTAAGTAATGCTGGAAGACGGCTTATAATGCCAGTTTTTATGCCGGTATTTACGCTGGTTGTGTCAAAACTCATTCCAACTAGCCTATCCTTCAGGCCCCACTCGCCAATTGTTTCCATTATAGCAGCAGTTTCTGCATTTGCTGTGCCACATGAAAGGTAAGGTACCGAGAGTAGTTTTGATATTCCTGCTCCAGTGACAACAATGGGAAGCCGATCAACACGTTTACTATCTGCGTTAGGCAACATTTTCCCGTCCCAATGTATTACCAACGGTATGTCAGGATTGAAACTTTGTTGAAGCTGATAGTAAGACAGATGAAATGAACAAAAGAAATTGGATTAAATATTTTAAGTATGAATCATTTAAATGTAATTCAAAAATTTACGAGTTTAAGGGGTTACATACCTTTTTGTGAGAAAAATGTCATGAAAGTTTGAATTTGCGTAAAGGCATAAAGCAATGATTTCATTACATAAAACTTATAGTATTTTGGTAGTATATTTTTCATTGAAATAAACAAGCATAAGTTTATAAAAATATATTGATAATTGGTGGAGTTATGGTTTTTTCCCCGAAACCATTTTTTATTTAAGAGGTTTGCCGTGATCACGATTGAAGACCAATAGATCATTGAAAAAATAATTTTTCCTGCATTCGGGAACGTTTTTCCTAAAGATTCGCTATTTTAAGTTCTAAAAATTGTATTAAAAAATTCTCATCCACAAAACAAAAATTTATGCATAAAAAAGGAATCATTAAGGTACGAGAAAAATTAATTACGATCAAGAAAATCGGTTGAATGGTTTTTCGGCAATCGTGATCACCGAAAAAACATTTTTGGAAAAACAACATTTCGAGATAATCGAGTTTAACCTTTACAGTACCAAGCTAAAATTTTTCTGAAAATTTTGTTTAAATTTTGCTCTCATTTCGTCAATTTTAGACCGAATTGGATGGAACCGGCTTTAAAAGATCTGGAATTTAGTCCAGTTTCTATATACCGAGTAGTGTTCAAATCCGTGGACCGGTTCCGGAATTAATCCGAATTC
This sequence comes from Topomyia yanbarensis, assembly GCF_030247195.1. Classification (NCBI taxonomy): domain Eukaryota; kingdom Metazoa; phylum Arthropoda; class Insecta; order Diptera; family Culicidae; genus Topomyia; species Topomyia yanbarensis. Next base: position 163,953,367 of record NC_080670.1, read on the forward strand.
CCTTGGGGTATATCCGGCATCCCAGTGGGGGTGACGGACGAGTTTTGAAGAAACATCCCATAAATTTAAGTAATTGTATTTTGAAATGTGCTACATATGACTATTTCCTATTGATCCTTCACAATAGACATGAATTGGACCAATCTTGGCCACCGGAGAACTGTTCCGGGAGAACCTAAGAAAATGTATATATTTTTCTATCATTCCAGCGATTTGGGTTCATAGCTTTATACGAAATGCGAAGTTCTTCCAATCATACGGTTCTACAGCTCCCTCAAGGCCATTCCGGCACCGGTTCCATACAGATGGACATTTGACGCCATTTTTAAAACCAAGATGGCAGCTTCCGGTTACCACAAAATAGTGAAAACCACCATCAATATGGGTGTTATTTGAAAGAGAACGGCCAGCAAAAGCCGGAAATTGACAATTGACGCCATATTGAAAAGCAAAATGGCGATTTCCGGTTACCACGAAACAGTGAAAAGCATTATCATTCGAAAGGGAGTGGTCAATAGAAGACAGAAATTGATTTTTGACGCCATTTTCAAAACCAAGATGGCGGTTTCCGGTTATCACAGTGCAGTGCAAACCGCCACCAATAATGGCGTCATTGTAAAGCGCTAGCGATCAGCAAAAGCCGGAAAATGATTTTTGACCCCAATTCGAAAACCAAAATGGCGGGTTCCTGTTCCAAAGAAACAGTGAAAACCGTCATCAATATGGGTGTCATTAGAAAAGAGATGATCACTTGAAAACCAAGATGGTAGCTTCCGGTTACCACAAAACAGTGAAAACAACCATCAATGTGGGTGTTATTTGAAGGAGGAAATTTATAATTGACGCCATTTTCAAAACCAAGATGGCGGTTTCCGGTTACCACAACAGTCAAAAGTATTGTCAATATGAGTGTCATTCAAAAGGGGGGGAGGGTCAATAGAAGACAGAAATTGATTGTTTCGCCATTTTCTAAGCAAAGATAGCGGCTTCCGGTTTCCACAAGGCAGTGAAAACCACCGTCAATAATGGTGTCATTGTAAAGCGGGTGGTCAGCAAAAGACGAAAATTGATTGTTTACGCCATTTTGAAAACCAAGATGGTGGCTTCCTGTTCCAAGGAAACAATGAAAATCATTGTCAGTATGGGTGGCATTTGAAACGGGGTGATCAGTAGAAGACGGGAATTGATGATTGACGCCATTTTGAAAACCAAGATGGCGGCTTCCGGTTCCACAAAACAGTGAAGGCTGTCATCAAGATGGAAGTCATTTGCGAGTGGATGGTCGGCAAATACGGATATTGATTGACGCCATTTTGGAAAGCAAGATGGTGGTACCACAAAATAGTCAAAATCATCATCGGTATGGGTTTTATTTAGAAATGAACGGTCACCCAAGTAGCAATTTTTATTTCAACAACTATTTCACACCAACAATATGTATGTGCTGTTGTGACAGACAACTAAGTTTCTTCGTGACTCAAAAGGTACAGATTTAGACTAATTTTCAATATAGTTCAGCGAAACTTTTAAAACTTGCTCCCGTTTCGTAGTCATTACTAGCGAGAATAACCGAATTAAATCACATTGTTGTCAATATGTTGAACGCAGATCTCAACAAGATTAGTTCATTCTTGCCGATGTTCACATGGGCTATCAATCGGCAATATTATTATAATAATAATTTTCGATTTGGACATGTGTATTTTTCCTCGTTCAATACTGCGGATCGTGATCGCGCGTTGCATTGGAGATGTATTTGTTGATTCACGCGTTCGTGGTTGGTGTCGGTGTCGGCTACATAGTGTGGTATACGTGCAGGTGTGTGGGGCTTCTTCGATGAATTCATCGTTTATGGAGTGATTGCTGGCCTCAATTAAAGCAGTGGATGATATCAAGAAGTTTTGACTCGTGAGCCGCTGCCGAATAATGTGCTGGGGGAACGACGGCGACTGAGATGCCGCGGTTGCCTACTTTTTTCTTTACTTTGTAAGTAAGGGTTTTCCACTACTCGGGTTCTTGTTTGCCCGGCGTACCCTTCTTTTCAGGGCGGCCTAGGTGTTTCTACAGAATTACGGATTTTCGTTTCACAACAAAAAAAGGTAAATAAACTAATAGATATACCGACTTTTATTCCACCAAATCTCCTCTTTGCTGCACTCTGTCGATGAAGTTGATCAGCTGCTTCTGACGATGGCGGGAAGGCGGGCGGTTTCTTCCGACCGGCCGGGAACACAACGGCCGCGTTCTCCTGCTGGTGTCGTTGGCTGCGCCGGCAGCGGTCCTTAACTTTTAGCTAGGGAGGTGAGCTTGGCTCCTTTGTTGGAACCTCTCTAGCGACGATGGCGAATTATCGCCGGATCTACTCGCTCCCCGCGAGAGATCCCAGAAGTCACCGCAGTGTACTTCCCAGGGAGCACCTTTGGCCACCCTGCTTCGCTCTCCTTGAAGCTTAGCTGTGAAAAAGAGCTAGGCTCGTTCGGCTGATCCTTCACAGCGAGAGCGGAAAGGCGTCTTCTGGGTCCGTTATACTTAGCCGGGGAAGCGAGTTGCTCCTTGGCGCTTAGCTTCCTTTTCCGGCGACCCGACACAAAAACACTTGAGTACCCGAACCACGGGTCGGCACTTTTCGAACGGGATTGTCACCATCGCACACGCGCACTTCACCGCACTGGTTATTGTGGCTGGAAACTGTCCCGGAAAAACAAAAAAACTCGGGGCGTCTGTTCGATGCCGTGGTCCGTCACTATCTAAAAACCTCGATGGCCGCCTTCTCCACGACACGAAAAAACAAACACCAAAAAACCGTACCGCCGCATAGCTATGTGTAGCATATCCAGCACACTTATTGCAGCAAGAGGAGAGCGGTTGCCTATCCAACCCCTTTGTTTCTTGTATACAAACTTAAAACAAAAATTAGTACACCTATCTGATTACACAAAACCGTTCGTCGATTGTAAGGACGTGACCCCTATCGGCCTACCCCTGAGTCGATTCCTAGTCTCACCAGGAGTACTTGCTCTAAATTTGAAGCAAATCGGACAAGTCTAGCTACCGGACCAACGTGCCTGAACTTTGTATGGGATTTTTCGACAATTTATATGAAGAAAACCCACTAGCTCGCATTTTCACCGCTAAGTGGCACAGTATGCATCGAATTATCACTGTAAGTGAAAATAAGAAATATAATTTAATTGTGTACAACTTTGTCGAAGACTGCTAGTCAATTCGGCTTTGTTAAAAGAAGTTATCAAACTTTTAGCGAAGTGGTGTCTGAGTCAGTTTTGCATGGGGCCTAGCAGTGCGTGGTAGTGTACCGGTACTAGGTTCTAACAAACTAAACATTTTAGATTTTAGCTGAATAGTATGTTCGGAAGAATTGCAATACATAATACGAGTTATGTCTTGGTTAGAAAATTTTAGTGCCACCTGTGACCGCATAGATGGCGCCAACACTAACTTTTCAACGAAGAGAGATAGAAATTAGGTGTCTTCTACAAATATCACCGGTTCAATTTACTATAGAATCCATTCGAAAAATGGTTTTTGATGAAAATTGCTCAAGGAGCTTAACTTTTCGCGGCAGTGATGCCAACTATGCGATTTTTTTCAGTTAATTATTAAGTTTTTTTTCTTATTACAAATATTTTAATTATGAAGATTCTAATGTCATCGTGTTCTGTAGATATTTTTACATAAAAAACACGTATAATCTCAATATAATTTGAGCGCATCCTGAGATGCACTGTTTTGAAGGGAAGAACTCGAATTTTTCTCATATAAAAATCCATTTTTATTGGCCAAAATTGAGAAAATCTTCAAACAGTCATAAAAATTGACCCTGATCTGCTAAAAAGCAACCAAAAACGTAATTTTTCATAATTTCTCGTCTACTTCACGATAAATTATGTGTGAACTTAGAATACTCAAGTTAGTTTTTTTATTGTTGTGCGCCTGCGATTTTATATGGGAAATAGCGTTTTTTTGCTTCAAAATATCGCTGATTTGCTATTTGGCTGAAAAAATCGGATAGTTGGCAGCACTGCCGCCAATAACTAATATATTTTCTAAACTCCTTGAACAATTTTCTTCAAAACCCATCTTACGGTTTGGTTCTAGAGTAAATAAAACCGGAAATATGTTCAAAAGGAAATCAAGGGTTTTGACAATTTGCCAAAACGGGGGGGGGGGGGGGGGGGGGTTCCCATTGCCCGAGGGGTGATTGAATAGACACAAAAATTTGGGTTTTTATATATTGGCCCTAGATGAGCAATTCCTCCAAATTTGATTCAAATCCGTGAAGGTCGGTTACACGTGCCTTGATCACTGCGCGTGGAATGACCCTTACATAGAATACATGGGAATTGAGAGGGACCATCAAGCCACCTGATTGAAATGATTTGGGCAGGAAGCGTGGAGTAGCCAGATTCTTGTTGCTAACATTTCGTGAACATTGCGCAGGATTTTCTCCCCACCTATTGAGGCTACTTTTTATAACAATGGCTTGCATTGTAATTGGCTTATATGGTCTTGTTATTGGAAGCAAAGGCTTCCGTAGTACATATAAGCGAAGTCACTTTCCGACCACGCAATTCCTTTTTGGCCCTTCGTACAGTAGCATGCTGAGTATGGTCAGAGATGCTTGAACACGTCATGCTTGTCGTGTAAAGATTGCTCAGTGCTATGGAGAGTGTTCCTGTTACAAAGGTGGTAGTACCACCGCCACCACTGCATCTACTGGCCACCCCTTTCAAATGACACCCATACTTATGGTTTTCACTGTTGTTTGTAGTAACCGGAAGCCACCATATTGGTTTTCGAAAATGGCGTCAAAAATCACTTTATGACTACCTCTCTCTGATACCTATACTGATGATAGTTTTCGCTGTTTTGCAGTAACAGGAAACCGCAAACTTGGTTTTCAAAACTGCATAAACAATCAATTTCGTCCTTTTTTCTCACCAATCCCTTTCAAATAACACCTATATTGATGGTAGTTTTCACTGCTTTTTGGAAACCGGCAGCCGCCATCTTGGTTTTGAAAATGGCGTCAATCATCAATTTCCGTCTCCTGCTGACACACCCCTTTCAAATGACACCCACATTGATGACGGTTTTCACTGTTTCTTTGGAACATGAACCCGCCATTTTGGTTTTCGAATTGGCGTCAAAAACCAATTTCCGGCTTTTGCTGATCGCTAGCGCTTTACAATGACGCCATTATTGGTGGTGGTTTGCACTGCACTGTGATAACCGGAAACCGCCATCTTGGTTTTGAAAATGGCGTCAAAAATCAATTTCTGTCTTCTATTGACCACTCCCTTTCGAATGACACCCATATTGATGATGTTTTCACTGTTTTGTGGTAGCCAGAAATCCCCATTTCTTTTCAAAATGGCGTCAATTATCAATTTCCGGCTTTTGTTGACCGTTCTCTTTCAAATAACACCCATATTGATGGTGGTTTTCACTGTTTTGTGGTAACCGGAAGCCGCCATCTTGATTTTCAAAATGGCGTCAAATGTCCATCCGTACGGAACCGGTGCCGGAATGGTCTTGAGGGAGCTGTAGAACCGTATGATTGGAAGAACTTCGCATTTCTTATAAAGCTATGAACCCAAATCGCTGGAATGATAGAAAAATATATACATTTTCTTAGGTTCTCCCGGAACAGTTCTCCGGTGGCCAAGATTGGTCCAATTCCTGTCTATTGTGAAGGATCAATGGGAAATAGTCATATGTAGCACATTTCAAAATACAATTACTTAAATTTATGGGATGTTTCTTCAAAACTCGTCCGTCACCCCACTGGGATGCCGGATATACCCCAAGGGAATTCGAATTAATTCCGGAACCGGTCCACGGATTTGAACACTACTCGGTATATAGAAACTGGACTAAATTCCAGATCTTTTAAAGCCGGTTCCATCCAATTCGGTCAAAAATTGACGGAATGAGAGCAAAATTTAAACAAAATTTTCAGAAAAATTTTAGCTTGGTACTGTAAAGGTTAAAATTTCAAGTTACCACTGCTCTTCGTAGACGAAGCGCGCTTGGAAGCGCTGTAACTTTCGATCTATTTCTCGAATCTCTATAAAAATTTGGAAAAATATTTTCAAGGAGTTGTACTTTCAGATAAAGTATTAAAAAAATACGATTTTTTGAAAAATAAAAAGGTATGTAACCCCTTAAGAAATTCGGAATTTGGTAGTATTTCGAAATCGGCAAGTTTTGAATTTTACCAGTTGAAGGAATAAAAATATAATAATTTAAGAAAAAAAATTTGCCTGTTCAGCTAATTCCTCGCGATACTTTTTTCTTGAACGACGGATGGTCTGGTAATTCATGGAATAATCGGCTTTGTTGGCACATTTCGTGTGATTGTCTTCAACGATCGCTTCAAGAATTAAGCTTGCATTTCTGTTTGATATCCCAGTTCTTTCAAACGCTGCTGCAACTCTTGGTGTTGCTATGTTTATTTTTTTAGCAAAAACAGATTAATTGTGGTAAACATTTCCGTGTCCTTTATAGGCAACTTTCGCGTCAAATTCAGTATTATCACCTGCTTCCCATAACTTCATAATCTTCGACAAAAGCAAAAATTATTGAACTACTCTCTACGTGTTTTATTAGAGACTCACCTTATCTTAGACACACGCTACAGCACAAGGTAATGGATGAGATAAATTATTTTTAAATAATTTCCGTTTCTCTGTAGCACATGGTGAGTTTTTACCTTGAGAACGCTGTATATCTGAATTAATTTAATTTATTATTGTAAAATAAAATCAAAATGTATAATTTATTACTCCGCCATTCCGCATACAATAGCTTTAGACATGTTTGAACAGCATCTTTGCGTTTGATTGTGTGACCAACAATTTTTAGTTGCAAAATTTGTCCTGTCAGAACACTAATGCTTTTTGCTATGCTGTGATGTTTCGTTAAACTATAGAATGAAATCACTTGCAGCGCTTCTTTCTTCGTAGGAATCCTGTTTGGTTTCAGTGCATTTAATACTGGTCCAACAAATGAAACCATCAATTCTGACCGCAAAATCCGTTTCATTGTAGATTTAATTTTTCAAAAAATTTCATGCAGCAGCTGATTTGAAGAAATATGTGAAACTGTCACTTCATTTGTTAAAGCAAACATGCTGTAAAACTCCATGGAAACCATTTAAGTGATCTAAACGTCACCGCCGATTCTGATTATACAGAACAATTTCAGGGCCAGTGCTACGATCCTACTGACACTGAGAAGTCGTTAGTTGCATTATCATCTTATCCTCGCTACATAGTTTCCACTGTAGTTTTTATGTTCTGTCAGCCGAATATATTTGTCTACATTATATTTACAACAGAATAACAACGCTGCCCAGAATCAATCAAATGAATCCATCAATAATTTGGAATAAAGTGCCTTGCATCAATTCTTCGAAAAAAACATTGAAACTATACAACATTTTGTCACTAATTGATACATTTTGTTATTCTGACACTCGAACAGCAGCGTTTGTGGTATTAATATTATTGTAGTAATTCCTACAAATTGAGTGATAAATACGAGAATTATCACCCAATCGACAATATTAAATGGATTCAAAGAAACTCTTGTGTTTCTGAAACTATTGGATAATATCTTTTATCTGATATTTTGGTAGAGCTTTTAACCACAGAGAACAGACATCCATGATCGAACAAAAATATTTAAAAAACGTGTGTAAACATTTGAATTAAGATACTAAACACACTAGCGCCGCCACACCAACCTATCCCAACTATCCGTCAAATCGATTCCGGAACCGGTTCGAAATCCTGGATGGATTCTGCATGGAATCTAGCTCAAAGAAAACAACCGATTCCGACTATCGGTTGACGCATTTGAGCTGGAATTCATGCTGGAAGGCCGAATCGGTTCCGGACTAGTTTGACTGGGTAGAGGAATAACCGCTGTCAATTCTGTCGCACTCAGCCACAAAAAAAAACATGACGACAGTAGCGCACCTGGTTTAGATATCCAAACTACCTTCTAAACCGTTAGAGATTTTACACAAGTTGAATGCTGAAGATGGACGTCTGTTCTCTGTGTTTTAACTGTGTTCGCTTAATCGGTGGGAGAAGAGTAAAAAAGTCGCTGGTCCAATTCGGACTTTTTGTCATGGTTCAATTTGAACCCTCTTTTTCGCCAATGTTTGACAAACTGAAAGATGGATGGATATTGTGGAGTGAATTAGTTATAACTTTAAAATCGAAAACTAGAATTAGGCAGCATAGGCGCAAAGCAATGTGAAGAAATCGTTGGGTGGATAAATGCCGAAATATTCGTTTAATTCATGACACACTTTAAAATATTCACTCGAGCTTCAGAAGATTCGCCTCTGCTCCTATTGCTTGCTAATTATGAATCGCATCGATCATTGGCCGCGTTCGAATTTCGCCGGGCTAACGGCATATATGTTCTGTCGTTCCCTCCACACTGCAGCTATCTATTGCAGCCATTAAATGTCTCTGTATTCCGTCAAATCAAATCTGCTGTTAATGCTCATTGTTCGAATTGGATGAATCCCGGTCGACTAGTGACAATCTTCGAACTTCCTCAAATTATCACCAGATGTCTGGAGCATGAAACTACAGAGCGACATAATAAAAGTGAATTTACGAAGAGCGGAATTCGGCCACTTGATGCTGATGTATTTCAAGATGCCGACTACCTGCCATCTTCAGTCACAGACAGACCGGAACCACTTCAATTGCCGGAAGTTGAATCTTCGTATTTAGATGGTACGTTGTCAGACATTCGGCCGATTCTATGAGTACCACCGCGGAAAAGGGACCCGCGTCGTGGACCCGCAAAAATAAGATATTTAGACCAATGATGATTTCGTTACTGCCGTGGCTGAAAAGAGGCGGCGGCGCATAAACCTGAGAAGCGCAATCAACCTCAGACAAAGGGAGGAACAATGGAAGCAGCTCAGATAAAATCTCATGTATCACCACAGACTAACTTGCCGAAATTTTCTTAAAAGCTAATTAAATTATATTGAAACATACTGAAATGACTTTTTATTACATCCATGGCGAAAAAACGTGGGGTCCGAATTGAACCAAAGTTGGGGTAATTCGGACCTTTTGCAATCAGTTGTTCAAGAGCGCCATCGGTTAGGCTTTCAGAAAAAAATACTTTTGAAAATCTGTTGACAAAGTTCCATTCGATATATATTTAATATTTTAAAACTACCATATCTTTTCAACTACAAGAGATAGAGATTCGATGTCTTTGGTAAAGTTACTGCATTTTATTCATTCTTAAACTTTGCCGAAGAAATCTATTTTGTATCTCTTTCATTTAAAAAGTTTGTTTCCGTAGTATCTTTACAGTGATATTTGGAACATGGTCTCCAAACTTTGGTTAACTCCAAAAGATGCCTTATTTTATCCCTAAAAATTCTTGTGAAGAAACCAAATAGCTCAGATCAATGGTTTGGACACAATAAGAGAAAGTTGTAAAATTTACATACAATTCGACCGGCAGCAGCAGTGGTGCTAGAATAATTGAATATTTTACCAATCGTCAGAGGACCAACCGGTTTTTGCTTAATAACTTTTTCCATGAGCCTTGGATTGTTTAGCGATCTTTGAGACTTTTTTTCTTTATTAAATTTGCTATTAAAAACACATATCGATTTATTTTCAGGGACCAACGGGAGAGTTTTAGAGGAATTGTTTTGTAAAAGTCAATTTCCCCATAAGAAATCCCATGTAAACTTTAAACCGCCGGCGCGAAAATATAGTTTCACCGATCGAGCTGAGATTTTGCACAATTGTTCTGGGACCCAAATGGAAGCCAAAAAGTTGCTCGGAGCAAGAATCTATTTTTTGTCCCACTCTACTGACCTTAACGACACAATAAGCATTGCCTCAGGGGCTCGCGTCTACTTCTCTGCAAGCTCCTTCCCGGTCAAACCATTCGGAATTTGATTCGGAATCCTGAATGGAGTCAGTATGGATTCCAAATCAAATGCAACAACCGATTCTGAAACCGATTGAGTCGGAATCGGTTGTTGCATTTGATTTGGAATCCATAATGACTCCATTCAGAAATCCGAACCGGTTCCGGAATGAGTTTAACTGGGTTGTAGCAGGTGGACTTGCTTAGCAATATCTCGCGTTTAAAAGACGCCCGGAATGTTACCTTATTCTCTTCTCAGACTTACTCAGATCTTGCTCTCTGATCGCGTCTTCTGGCTTTTAGGCCTTTCGTTCCACCAGTACGCCGGTAGTTCTTCGGCATTGTTACATCACATGCCCTCGCTACCGTTCCCGACAGCTCACGGCACTCGAAATTGGAGTGACGCTGTCAGCACGAAGTGCTTCCACAAAAAGGTCCTTGTCGAAGTTCTTTATTTTCCACTTTCGCTCGCCGGTCCTCACACTCCGCGTTACAGTACAATTCCGCCGTCCAATGGTTTAGTGGATCGCTTGGTGGTGACCATGTGTGTACTGCTCACTAACTCGCTAGTTCATGTTATCCATCGACGAAGAACTACAGAATGTTATGTTGATGATGGATGCCCGGCCGTCTGTACGAAACGTGCTAGCGGAACCTTCGTTACACAGTCTTACATCCAGCTTCGCCATGGCTTCCAATAAGTTGTAACCTCTTGCGTGCTGCCCTAGGGGCAGATCACTTGTGATGCATTTTTAAAATCAGCGAAATTGAATGCATTTATTTCCATCAAAATAGAAATTCATAATGTATTTTGCGTTGCGTGCAATGTTGTTTGCGTTGCGTGTAAGACGTCAAAACCCTACAGAAAAACTAGCCCTACATTTAACAAAACGTCGAACAAAGTGGATCAGCGTAGGCCGTTTGACAAATTTTTCTGCGAGGGAGTGCAAAGCTGATGCAAAAATGGAAATTAAATGTATTTTTTCTAATTTGATGCAAATTTGTTATACATTCTTAGAGTGATCTGCCCCTAGGGCAGCACGGACAAAAATAATAGAGGTGAGTACCTTTTTTCGACATATTTCAACATTTATTTTTAAACAAAGTATTATGGAAGTCCTTGAATAACTTAAATGATAAAGGCTTGGCATGTTCTAACGAACCTAGTCTGCCGAATTACAAATTCATAATGTTTGCCATTAAAGCTAATAAGCCTAATAAACCCACAGTACATAAACACAGAGAAATAATTAAAGTAACTGGCGATACAGTCTTAATTGTGAAAGGGATACATGAATCTGTATTGAGTGATCGGATTCAATTAGCCTTGAACTTCACAATAAGCTGGAATTGCACAGTGGGGTTCAACGTAAATCCTGTAAAAAACGTTTTCCAATTGGAAGAAACTTACGTTGATTCCCCAAACTCTCAGTGGAACTACAGCTAATTGCGCAGAAGACGCGAAACATCTTAGACAAAACACTGAATTGGAACTCGCGCCTGATTTACGCTGTTAATAAAGCAACAACACATAACAGTTTTTGCAACCGGCCGAGACGGTTGTGCCTCCAGGTGGAAGGTTTTGTTCTCGAGAGAGTGACGGAGTGCGAGACGCTGTATGCGTTTTTGTGGGAGAGAGAGAGAGAGAGAGAGAGAGAGAGAGAGAGAGAGAGAGAGAGAGAGAGAGAGAGAGAGAGAGAGATAGAGAGACCAGTTTGTTAAGTGTGAGTCGACAGTTGATACGTCGGAGGCGTGGTCAACGGCATCCTCGGTGTTTTGACAGCAAACCGCGGGTAGACGAATTTGCCTACCGCGGTGGCAGAAATCGACAGTGATCGTGCCTGTACACACAGAAAAAATATATTGTATTGGTGTCGTCGGGCAATTCTAATCGACGAGAGGGGAAGCGTCACAGGTAGACCCATTTGCTCTATTCGTCTACCGCAGAAGTGGTACGACGAATAAGGAAAACAAGTGGCACCGAAAAGTGCCGCATCGACAGTGGGATTTTCGCAGCAAGCCACAGGCAGCCACATTTGTTTACCGCGGCGGTGGAAACGGAGAGAGCGCTGTGGTGGTGATACCGACGAGCAGCTTAACCGGAGAGAGTTTTGAAGTGTTGCAGGTAGGCCTATTTCTCTATTGAAGAAGCAACGCGACGAAGAAGGACAGCAAGTGTCACATTGTCAAACAACGGGCACCGAGTTTACAACGTAACACATGAGGTGTGTTCTACAGGTATAACAGGTATATTTTTCATTCCTTTTTGTGATAGTTTTTCTTGCTAGGTAAAATGGATGAAGAGATGGGAGAACGAGTAACAGACCCTCCCCCTAAGCCTTATGCTGAAAATGTAAATCCGACTAGAATTAAAATTTACCCAGAGTCGTCAACAGGACCATGGATTGTATTTAATAGGCGTAAAGTAAAGGCGCTAAATATTATTCAAATTTCTAAAGATTTGACTTCGCGATTCTCGGATGTAAAAGAGATCGTCAAAGTCAATAAAGATAAAATACGCATTGTCGTTGGTAGTCTCAAACAAGCCAATGCAATTGCTTCTTGCGAGCTTTTTACGCGTGAGTATAGAGCGTATATTCCTTCAAAGGAAATTGAAATTGATGGGGTCATCACAGAATCGAGTTTGACTGTTGATGACATAATTAAGCATGGGGTTGGTCGTTTCAAAGACACCATACTTAAAGATGTAAAAATACTTGAATGCAAGCAATTGCATTCAGTATCACACGAAGGAGATAAAAAAGTTTATCGACGGTCTGACTCATTTCGAGTGACTTTCGCTGGGTCTGCGCTGCCCAACTATGTCATTATCGATAAGATTCGTCTCCCTGTTCGCCTTTTTATCCCTCGTGTAATGAATTGCCTTAATTGCAAACAGCTTGGCCACACAGCCACTTACTGTTCCAATAAGGCACGGTGTGGCAAATGTGGGGGATCTCATCAAGAGGATACATGCAATGAAAATTCAGAAAAATGTTTAATGTGCGGAGAAAACTCACATGAGCTCCCTGCATGCCCCATTTATAAATTGCGTGAGGATAAAATTAAACGATCCTTGAAGGAGAGGTCTAAGCGCTCCTATGCAGAAATGTTGAAAAATGCTACCCCTAAACCCATCTTCTTAGAAAACACTTACACATCTCTATTTTCGGAACAGTCTGACTCTGACGGAGCGTGCGAAGGTACATCATTTGTTTTACCCGGAAATTCCAGAAAAAGAAAACAGTCTTCTTTTCCCAAGCTGCCAAGCAAGGGCCTTAAAATTTCTCCACCAATAGATAAACTGCGCCCAAAACCGAAAAATTCCGATTCAAAACCGAAATCAATTCCGCCCGGTTTTGGGAACGTACAATCCAAACAGAACACCATTACTGGAAATAATAAAATTTCGACTTCCTCTGAGCCTCAGCCGGGGGTAGGATTATTGAAATTTTCTGAAATTGTTGATTGGATTTTTAAAGCATTCAATATTTCTGAACCACTAAAGAGTATACTTTCAGCTTTCCTCCCAACAATTAGAACATTTTTAGAGCAGCTGATTGCTCAATGGCCCATCCTTGCAGCGATTGTATCATTCAATGGGTAATTCACATCCTCCAATGAAAGATTCCATCACTGTTTTACAGTGGAATTGCCGAAGTATCATACCTAAAATTGATTCCTTAAAAATTTTACTGCATAATTTAAAATGCGATGCTTTTGCTCTATGTGAAACATGGCTTACCTCAAACATTAATTTCAACTTAAATGATTTCAACATTATTCGCCTAGACCGAGACACCCCGTATGGAGGAGTGCTTCTAGGAATTAAAAAGTGCTATTCTTTCTATAGAATTAACATCCCCTTGTTTGCGGGCATTGAGGCTGTAGCTGTCCAAACGAACATTAAAGGCAAAGACATGTCTATCGCTTCTATATATATACCTCCCAAAGTTCAAATTGGACAACGTCAAATTTTTGAGGTAGTGGAATCCATGGCTGCTCCGCGTCTGATACTGGGAGACTTCAACTCGCACGGAGTATTGTGGGGTTCCCTCTACAATGATAATCGATCCTCTTTGATATACAATGTTTGTGACGAATTTAATATGACAGTTTTAAATACTGGCGAAACAACACGCATCCCCAGACCTCCTGCACGTTCAAGTGCATTAGATCTATCTCTGTGCTCGACATCACTTCGGTTAGATTGCACGTGGAAGGTTGTACCTGATCCTCACGGTAGCGATCATTTGCCAATCGTTGTTTCAATTAACAGTGAATTAGGCCTTACGAATTCAATCAATGTTCCTTATGACTTAACACGAAATATTGATTGGAAAACATACGAAACATTAATTTCCACTTCTCTTGCTTCGACAGAAGAGCTACCCCCTACCGAAGAATATGAATTCTTAGCGGGTTTAATTATTGAAGCAGCAGAACAAGCCCAAACGAAATGCAATCCTGGAATGACAATAAATAGACGGCCCCCTAATCCTTGGTGGGACAAAGAGTGCTCTGATGCATATGAAGCTAAACAAGTTGCCTACAAAGAAATTATGAAACAGAAAGGGGGTATACGTGAGAACTTTGAAAATTATTTCATTTTGCAAAACAAATTTGACAGTATACGTCGTGCCAAAAAATCTAGTTATTGGAGACACTTCGTTAATGGCTTGTCAAGAGAAACATCAATGAGTACTCTTTGGAACACAGCCAGAAGAATGAGGAATCGAAACGTGACTAATGAAAGCGAAGATTTTTCGAATCGTTGGATATTTAATTTTGCCAAGAAAATTTGTCCCGATTCTGCTCCTGCGCAGAAAATCACTCGCGATGCTCCCACAAGTAACGATTTCATAGATTCGCCTTTGACAATGATGGAATTCTCAATTGCACTCCTCTCATGCAACAATAATGCTCCGGGACTAGACAGAATTAAATTCAACTTGGTGAAGAATCTGCCTGACCTAGCAAAAAGACGCTTGTTGAATTTATTCAATAAGCTTCTTGAGCAGAACATTGTCCCGCACGACTGGAGACAAGTGAGAGTTATCGCTATTCCAAAACCGGGAAAGCCAGCCTCCGATCATAACTCGTATCGACCGATTGCAATGCTGTCCTGCATCAGGAAATTGTTGGAAAAAATTATCCTACGACGTCTCGACAATTGGGTTGAGGCGAACGGCTTGCTATCAGATACCCAGTTTGGTTTTCGGAGGGGAAAGGGAACGAATGATTGTCTGGCGCTTCTTTCGTCAGAAATCCAACTCGCTTACGCAAAAAAAGAACAAATGGCGTCTGTGTTCTTAGACATAAAAGGAGCATTCGACTCAGTCTCCATTGATGTTCTCTCGGAGAAGCTACATCAATGTGGTCTTTCACCGATATTAAATAATTATTTATACAATTTATTGTCAGAAAAGCACATGCATTTTTCATATGGCGATTTGGCGACACTCAGAATAAGTTACATGGGCCTCCCACAAGGCTCTTGTCTAAGCCCCCTTCTCTATAATTTTTACGTGAATGACATTGATAATTGTATTGTCAGCCCATGCACTTTAAGACAACTTGCAGATGATGGGGTGGTTTCTGCCACAGGACCAAAAGCTATAAATTTACAACAACCATTGCAAGATAGCTTGGATAATTTATCAATTTGGGCTTTAAAGCTGGGCATCGATTTCTCTACGGAGAAAACAGAGTTGGTCGTTTTCTCAAGGAAGCGTGATCCAGCTCAGCTTCAGCTTCAATTGGTTGGTAGAACGATAGCCCAAGTCCTGACTTTTAAATACCTTGGAATTTGGTTCGATTCTAAAGGCACATGGGGAGGCCACATTAGGTATCTAATAACGAAATGCCAACAAAGGATAAATTTTCTGCGAACAATAACTGGATCATGGTGGGGTTCTCATCCAAGTGACATGATAAGATTGTATCAAACAACAATACTTTCAGTAATGGAATATGGGTGCATCTGTTTCCGTTCAGCTGCGAACACTCACATTATTAAACTGGAACGGATACAGTATCGCTGTTTACGAATTGCCTTAGGTTGCATGCAGTCGACCCATACGATGAGTCTTGAAGTACTAGCGGGAGTTCTTCCTTTAAAAGACCGATTCTGGGATCTTTCTTCTCGTTTACTTATTCGATGTGAGGTTATGAACCCACTGGTAATTGAAAATTTTGAAAGACTTGTCGAGCTTCAACCCCAAACCAGATTCATGACAGTGTATTTCAATCACATGTCACAAGAAATAACGCCTGCTAGGTATGTTCCCACATACGTCAATATACTAGATATTCCTGAATCCACTTTATTCTTCGACACGTCCATGCAAGCAGAGATTCGTGGAATTCCGGATCATCTACGCTCGCGGGAGATCCCTAAAATATTCACAAGTAAATATCAACACATAGACTGCCTTAAAATGTTTTACACTGATGGGTCACGAATCAGTGAGGCCACTGGTTTCGGTATTTTCAACAATAATTTTTCAATTTCTCTCAAACTTGCAGAACCCGCCTCTGTTTATATAGCGGAACTAGCAGCAGTTCACTATAGTTTTCAAATAATTAATACTTTACCCCCGAACCATTACTTTATCCTCACTGATAGTCTCAGCACAATTGCAGCTCTACGCTCAAAGAGGATTGATAATCACGATCCATTCTTTTTGGGGAAGATACGAGAATCTCTGAGTAACCTGACAAGAAAATGTTATAAATTTACCCTAGTGTGGCTCCCCGCCCATTGCTCTATTGCGGGCAATGAGAAAGCTGATAATTTAGCCAAGATTGGTGCACTAGATGGTGAAATATATGAAAGACCCATCGCTTACAATGAATTTTATAGCGCTTCTCGACAGAGGACACTTGCTAGTTGGCAAACATCTTGGGACAATGGAGATATGGGACGATGGCTACACTCAATTATCCCTAAAGTATCCACGAAGGCATGGTTCAAAGGATTGGATGTAAGTCGGGACTTCATCCGTGTGATGTCTAGGCTCATGTCCAATCATTATACTTTAGATGCGCATCTCCGTCGTATTGGGCTCGCTGAGGGTAATCATTGTGCTTGTGGAGAAGGTTACCATGACATTGAGCATGTTGTTTGGTCCTGCACTGAATATCGTGAAGCCAGATCACAATTAGTAGATTCTTTACAAGTCCGAGGAAGACCAATCCATGTTCCTGTTAGAGATATCCTGGCGTATCGCGATCCTCTATACATGGAACTTATCTATCATTTTCTAAAAACAGCGTCTGTCAAAATTTAATTAAATTCATCTTCTCATACTCTCATCCAAGGCTAATCATTCACCAATTAAAGTGTCCTAGAATATTTAGTTTTTAAATTTAGACAATAACAGAAAAAAAGTAAATAAATACACCCGAAAATACTAGATCATTATGAAATACAACAATGTAAGGAAAAAAGCAAACAATAAAGTGATTTCAGTGTTAGTTTTAGACAAAGTACTAGTATAGTTAAAATTAGTCTTAAGGATTTTTGTAACGTGCTATGTAAAAAAAGAAACTGGCGTAAAAAGCTTTTGCAAATGCCGTGTCAAATAAACGTATGGAAAAAAAAAAAGCAACAACAGCACCTTTGTCGTGCAGTGAACTCTTCGGGAATCGAGATTTTAAGGTGGCGTACGACTCAGTGAAACGAAACGAACTTTGGCCAATAATTCTTGAACTTGGCTTTTGGACAAAACTGATTCGTACGACGCTGGATGGACCCAAATCAAGCGTCACAAGATTCGGCGACATCCGACTCGTTTAGATGGATTGAAGCAGGGCAATACCCTCTTTAATATATTGTTCAATATAGCGCTCGAATACAGATATCACATTTACTTGGGTTCTTGTTGGCCCGCCAGATCCTTTTAACAGTGCTCCCCGCAAGGAATCCCGGAAGACACGGAAGTGTTCTTCCCAAGGGTACAGTAAAATGTGTACTTGAAATGTTCAATGGGAGTAATAAGAAATTAGCACGCACTGCAAGAGGTTCGCATTTAACGGTCCGCTTGAAAGCAACAATTTGCTTGAAAACAAAACCCTGGAAGGACGGGTGACAGAAAATAAAAATAGGTAACCCGAGAAAGAAGTCGAAGAGGGACGGTTGAATATCGGTGGAAGGAAGAAATGGAAGCAGCAGCGTGCGGGCGACAAAGTTCGTTTTGCTCTGCTGCCGGCCTTGCCCGTGGCGCGGACGAAACGGTGGTACTCGTCATTCTGGTAGCCGCCAGGTTACGTTGTACGGTGGCAAGGCAGTGGGGAACGGTTTGCTGATTACGTGACTGAAATTCGGCGTTGTCGGCGACGAGGAGAAAAAACACCCTCCGCCTAAGACAGTGAGGAGGTCGTGTTCATAGTACGTGACGGGGACAAGGAGCTACGTTCTGGAGGAGAGACGGAACCGTGCGAAGAGCGAAATCTGAGGAAGGTTGTGTAATTCAAGCAAGTGGCGTAACCGGGAAAAGCCACCAACTGAGTGTTTCGGGGTCATGTTCGCAGAAGAGGAAACGGATTCACCTGGTCGAAAGGAAAGTGGACCAGTACTGCTGACCCAGCTGACGGGGCACGCTAGCGTCGGGACCGGGAGTCAACGGAAAAAGGTGGAGCCATTGTCCTACCTACTTCCCTCTCGTTGACTGTTAGCTGTAGAGAAGAGCATCGCTCGTTCGATTTGACCTCCGCAGCGAGAGGGGGGGGGGGGGGTGCGTCGGATCCTTAACGGTTAACCGGGGAAGCGAAAACACCTTTGCACTTAGTTTCTCTTGGCGGTGATCCGGCCCCACAAGTCTCACGAGATCCCACACCACGAGCGGTATTTTACTGATATCCTCGTGATATCCTTCCATAACATACGCGAACTTCACTAAATTCTTGCTGTTGCGACCATCTGTCCTGAAACTGCGCATCGATGACGTATTTTCTTCACGGTACTCTGTCACTATCTGTCGGATCAAACTAAAAACGACGCAAAATCGTTATTTATATGTTATTTATATGTACATAAATATGAAACAAAATTTACTACACCTATCTAGACCAATAAAATCGTTCACAAGAGCTAAACCAAAATTTACAACAAAAATGAACGATTATAATGAACAGCGTAGAGCATTATGTTACATAAACATACACGCTACGGAGAGAGTACGCAAATATATTTCCTGCCAGTGCTAAATTGTTACCCAGCACATGGGAGATTTGTTGACAGACCCCGCACTTGGTGGCTATGTGCAATTGGGGATGATGTGTTACGGTACATCCGAATACCCTATCCCAGCGGGTATTCTGGAAGGGTTCTGCTCAAATTTTGTCTTAATTGAAACAATTGGGGTCCAGCGAATGATACATTTTGGGACACATTTACGGGAATGGTAGATGGAGTAAGAGCGAAAATTCTGCTGCATCCTACGATTAGAAACAAATCAGGAAGCAACACAAAATAACTGACGAACGTTAAGTTTTACACATTCCTAAAAGAGCCACCTCCACCAAGTGTTTCAATCGCAACGTTTTAAAATGTCGTTAAACAAGGGCGCACATTACCCCCGTTTCTCTTGCTATTGTAGGAAAATCAAATACTTAGTTTTAATATGCGGTTACAAACGTATATTCACTTTTATGATTTCATACAACCACGTATTTTAGAGATCTCCAACACAGTCACGTTAGCTTTCCTCTACGTAGGTAAGTATTTTCGGGCCTATGGTCTATTTATTAGTACGGAACGGATACTTTTTTATCTGGTTTAAACGAGGGATCACAAACACACCATTATTGTTTTCCCATAAACCCTTGAAAATGGTAGGAGGCCCTCAGTTTGTTTTGCGAATCAGTACAATCTCGGTGCTGCCCTACAAAATAGTCTAGATTCCGATAGGGAGATTAATGGTGTAAATATAGTCGCTCAATTAATTGCACTATGTTAAGTTCTATGCCTGATCAGACAACGGGACAGTTTAGATCCGGACATTTTAGACTATATAATTTCTACTAATTTCTCTAGTACGCCTCATAATGTCTTACAGTTGTTGCACAGTGCCAAAAATATACCTCTCGGTCGGAAACAATATACTGTCTGTTTATGTTAGTGTGGAGGCTTGCAGTCCTCCATGAAACGATACCTTGTATTGCCGGCAATCGAAAAGAATTTTTTTTTCGCTTCTTACATATCCGTTGGCAAAATGTCCGGAATAATGTACTTGCACAGATCATCTTCGCCAGTAACGAAGAAAACCTTGCTGGAGGTGTTCTCGTCCAGCCAAGCCCGAATCACTGGCCAAATAGTAGAGAACACCATCGGAGCGTTCAGAATGAGACATGCTCCCAACCGCTCCGGAAAGTGCTTGCTCAAAAGCCATATCAAGTTCTTGATCAGTTGATAATCCATGCAGGCGGTGCTGAAATTGGCTAGATCGAACACGATGCACAGATTATCGGTGACCTCTTCGAAACAACGCTTGCAAGCCTCGTCCAGACAGTGCACGATGAATTTGGTCAGCTCATCTATGTCCCGCTCGGACGAATGGTTCTTCGCAGGAATATAAATAACGGGCCGTCCGATACAGTCCCGATGCTTCAGAACCCGTGCCTTATTGGCGTTGGCCTGAATTGCCGGGCTGTCGGCCAATCGGTCTACACCGTACTCTTCGCGCCACTTGTTCGTTTTGAGGATTGCCTGCGGGATTTATAGATGCTTATTTGATTACATCAAGATATTTTAATTTCCAACTCACCTGAAACGAAGCATCCACGGTTTTGAAAGCCCGTAGATAACGCTTTAGCGAAAACTCGTTGTGATACTGCTTCGGATCAGCATCGGCAATGATTTTCATGCGTTCCTTGAGCAGCGCCAGATCTTTGGGGTTCACTGCGACTGGTTCCATTGCCATATGCTACGATTCCCAATGGGGTAATAATGGTCGAATATGTTTGTCTCAAAGCGAAAAAAAATCTGTCTTAGCTTTGCAGTACTGCTTTCTTTCGTTATTTCATTGTTTCCACAGTGTAAATTTTTGATTGATTTGACTTTCCTGGTACTGCTGTTATCTTATCAATATAGCTGGTCACTAACTAGTTGTATTTATTGTGATAACAGGAATGAGAAATATAGACCATCATCAGTAATCAACGTAATGTTTTAATGCGTTTGACAGATCGATGATAGCAGGTAAGCGTTCAGCACGGTGTACAATAATTCTGGTCCTTTTCAAACATCGTAACTGTTGTTAATTATTGACGAAAGGGCCTAATTGTGTCGACTATTTCTTAATACAGTCGTGTTTCGCCAACTCAAAGAGAATAGGGAAAGCGACGAATAGTGTGAAGCCAAAAATACCTTATTGAGTAGACCAATCGTGCAATGTAAATAAACATTACTCATGCCTGAGTTGGAGGAGATAAGTATTGTACTTCTATCAAAAAAAGAAATTTGAATTTTCGTCAGAATTTAGTCCAATTGTGATTGTAAGGTGCATTCTAGAGTATATGTATGAGTAAAAATAAGCTTTAGAATTATTTCATCTCTTTGATTCGAAATGCACATCGTTTGATAAACAAATCCATCGATCGACATACGGTTTGTTTTCAAAATATAATAGGAGTCATTTAAAGTGCTGCCTGTAGAAGCGGTTGCCAAAATTCTAGTGTTGAAATCATCATAAAGGGAGTGTTGCCGTTTTGACTGATTTTCACTCTTCGTCTCTTTCACTATTCTCTTTGCGCCAACTAACGAATTTGATTCGCTAGTTGGACCGACTGACACATGTCAAAAACTCTCCAAAGGAGATATTGGCAGTGTAAATGCATCTGGTTACATCTCTACATATTGTCAAATTGATGGTCAAAATAAACACGAGATTTTGACGTTCAGATGCTTTTTAGTTGGATGATGGTCCAACTAAAAAGCGATCCAGTTAAAGTGTTCAACTAGCAAATCACGACTGTACTATGTTCACACTACAGAGTTATTGCTTGTGGCACTAAAAACTGGATTCTAACCGCACTGCGCACTTACCATTCTTTCATTTAATTCTTCTCATAGACTGGTTAGTTCGACTGGTCTGTCTATGAAAGTACCATCTCTATCACTTGAAATACATGTTTTTTGACAGCTCGCAGTTTTGAGATCACTCGCACTTTAAAAGTGCGGAGTCCAGGTTGATGGGAAGTGCGCAATAAAATACGTTATAATAATTAACAACAACAAAATGTCAACAAGATGGCGTTAAAACTTGTTTTAACGCTACACGGAAACAAAAAACTACCTAAAATTGAGTTCCTTTGACTCAATCTCGTGGTATCGTGGGGGAACTTAAAATTAGGTAAACCGTGTTGAAGGTAGTTTCCATTTAACCACGGCAAAAATTACAACTCATTGATAGGTTTTTTATACTCAAATTTAAGTTGAATTTACCTAATTTTGAGTTCACCCCAAACAACTCAAAAGTAACTTCCCCCACGGAAGATCTCGACTGAGTCGAACCTCTCGTTTTGTTTTTGACAACACTAATAAGTGCGAAAGCGACGCACAACTCAAAAGTAAGTTAAAAGAACTTTTCTGCAGGTTGTTTTATTTAACCGTGTATCTTGATGACATATTTCTTGTTGCCAATTATTATAACATGTACTTTTTTACTTGTTTATTTGACACGGCTCAATGCGCTAGCATAACTTAACGTCTTTAATGATTTTTACAATATGTAAAAATTAAAATACACTTTCATGTGTCCATCGGGTCTTCTTGGCGCAACTTGCTGCTGCGTGTTGAGATCCTCTGATGGTGGTGAAAAATTGGGTGTGTTGTCTGCCGCACCTTGGGGGTCATTCGGTCCGTCTTCTCTCGTATTTTCGTTCACGTCCATGTCGTCATCGGTACTGCATTCATGATGTTCACGGTCCGATGTTCTTGTTTGTTTATTGTATCTAAGTATCTTCCGTAACATTATTCTCCTCTCCGTATTTTGACATGATTTTTTTGATAACTGAGGAATGGGTACGTGGTGCCTGGTCATGTATCTTTATTTCAATACTGTCAACATCTATATACGTTTGGATACTGTATAAAATGTCATTACATTCGACGACATGTTTCATGTTCTGGGAAGCGAATGATTCTGCTTGACTAATGTTTTTGAACATAATCAGTACCGCATGACGTAAATTATGGAATTGCACCGCATTAACCTCTGCTACGTTGAGCTTCATGTTCACTTTCAACATTTGCTCCACTTCACGAATTGATGGTCTTACCGGACATTTCGAGAAGTCAACAGCAACACATTGCCCGCAAGGGAACATACTCTTGCTCTGTATTGTCACTCATTATTTGTTCACGTTTCACACACTAGGTAGAAGGAATCAATTTTCGCCTTTGGAAATAGACCAAGCAGCGCCCGGGTAAATTTGATTACTTGCTCTGCTATAGCAGCGGAGCGATTTCTAGCGTCTGAACTGAGCGAGATGAGAAAACGAACTGTTATAACATGTTTTAACTCTTTAGAGTGAACGTAGTATAAGTCATTTTTGCTTCAAGCTACAAGCGAAGCTGGACCTGGATAGAATTTTACAATAGCATTTACCCAACAAACAATCATAAAACAATAAGTATTATAATAATTACTGTTTTAACATTGTTAGATGCAGAGTTCTCACAATAGATTTGCGATAAAATTTCATATAACAATAAATTTTACTGTTCAGCAAAAAAACTGATATGGCTGAATTCACATTAAATTTTACTGTTTTCCAGAAAAAAATGTATTTAGAAAAATCAGTTTTTTTAATGTTAAGATACATAACCACCACCCTTTTTTAATGTAAAAGTCTATTTTACGTTTAAATTTACTGTAAAAACGTTCAACTTTATTGTTTTTGTATTGTAGAATAACACTTAAACTTACCGTAATTTTTTGTAAAATTACTGTACTGTCACAGTGTAAATCATGGATTTGTTACGGTAAGTTGTTTTGTAGAGATCTTTTCAACGTAAAACCGAAAAAAAATCATTCGCAACCTTTGCCTCTACTAACCTATTATAGACAATAGGAACGAACCACTTCTCTCTACCAAAGCCGCCGAGATGATTTGCAGAAAATGCGCCGTATGTATTACACCGGTCGAGCACAGTATTGCATGTGGTGGTTTCTGCTCACACCTATACCATGCTGAATGTGTTGCGTTAAGTATCTCAGAAGTGACGAGTTGTAATAAGCATCGCAATATTCACTGGATGTGCACACCATGTACCGATATTTTAAGCGATGTTTGTCATATCCAAGCGTTTCGTGATAAGCGTGAACTGCTGTCCGACGCTGCTGCGATTATTCCTATTCGTGCCCCTTCTATTGCTTTTCATGCACAATCCTAGACGGAAGATTCAGCATTGCTCGAAGAGGTTTGTAAATTGAAAAAGCAAATTGAAGATATTCAACAAACTGTAGCTGTAATTTTCCGCTCGCACACTGATCTACGCACACAAGAGGACTCTTTTACCATTCAATCATCTCCTTTATCTTCGTCGAGACTGCTGAAAGGCACTGGAAATGGATCTGACTATGGCCACTCATCAATGTCAAGTCCTTCTTTATGTTGGTTGTTCTTTACAAGAGTCAAAAATTCTACGAGCGAAACAGATATCTCCAATATGGTTGCTGCCGCACTTGGACCTACCGCAGTAGTAGTGAAAAAGTTAGTGCCAGATTGGAAGGAAGAAGCTTTGATGCCTTTTATTTCATTCAAAGTGGGAATAGACGCTAAACTAAAACAAACCGCACTACGCCCATCAACCTGGCCACGGGGAATTTGTTTTCGCGAATTTCACGATCAATATGGAGTGTGGAGTCCGAACTAGGGGCAGATCACTCTAAGAATGTATAACAAATTTGCATCAAATTAGAAAAAATGCATTTAATTTCCATTTTTGCATCAGCTTTGCACTCCCTCGCAGAAAAGTTTGTTTAACAAACGTCCTACGTTGATCCACTTTGTTCGACATTTTGTTAAATGTAGGGCTAGTTTTTCTGTAGGGTTTTGGCGTCTTACACGCAACGCAAACAACATTGCACGCAACGCAAAATACATTATGAATTTCTATTTTGATGGAAATAAATGCATTTAATTTCGCTGATTTTTAAAAATGCATCACAAGTGATCTGCCCCTAGAGTCCGAACGATGTACGTTAAAACAAATGTGATATGAAATTACCAATTTTGTAAACTATTCCGTAGAGTTAACCGTTATATCTTGTTTGTTTTGTGCGCCTTTGTTAAATAATATTAAGTTTGAGTTCTATGTTTTAAGTTGTAATCTGTATGCGCTTGTCGCAAAGATGAAATAAATAAATAAACATTTCTATTCGGGGAGCCAGGTAAACTGAAAATAATCCACACGACAAACCATATTAAACATCTCTTTCATGTTCGTTTACATTATAAAAAGTAAAATGAATGATTTTCCTTTCAATTTCACCTGTAAGTCCATAAAAAAGCTTTTAATGTGGTGTTTTAAATTCAAATTAATTTCACGTGACGGTGACATATTTTTCTATTGAATGTGCATTGCCATGCTATAATTTATTTTGAAATTTTAGTCAGTGATATTCCTATGATGTTGAAGTGCTTTGACACAATGTTCGCACGAATTTCATTTAAAAACCATATTTCCCATACTCGATTAGATATGAAATGACAACCGTTACACGCCATTTTCCGGAATGTAATTTCCATGATACTCCTAAACACAGAGAACAGACATCCATGATCGAACAAAAATATTTAAAAAACGTGTGTAAACATTTGAATTAATAAACGATAAACACTAGCACCGCCACACCAACCTATCCCAACTATCCGTCAAATCCATTCCGGAACCGGTTCGAAATCCTGACTGGATTCAGTATGGAATCTTGCTCAAAGGAAACAACCGATTCCGACTCTATCGGTTGATGCATTTGAGCTGGAATTCATGCTGGAAGTCCGAACCGGTTCCGGACTAATTTGACTGGGTAGAGGAATAACCACTGTCAATTCTGTCGAACTCAGCCACAAAAAACATAACGACAGTAGCGCACCTGGTTTGGATATCCCAACTACCTCCGAAACCGTTAGAGATTTTACACAAGTTGAATGCTGAAGATGGACGTCTGTTCTCTGTGCTCCTAAATATCAAAATGTTCTCCATCAAGATGTGCCTTCTGCTGACAATACCAAATAATTTCATGCTGTCTTTTGGTGATAGTGCGAGGAAAATGTGGGAAAAAAGCTAAAAAGTTCAAAGAATAATACCCATAAAGTTGTGGAAAGCTCTAGCGATCAAGATGCAATCAAATTTATTCACCGCACGCACCTGTGACCGGAGATATGGGGCTTTGAAGATCCGGAACATTTGAAAGTATAATTCTTTGAACTTTTTCAGCGGCTTCTGAATTAGGTCTCAGATTTGATGAATACCGGTAATGTTCCGGATTTTCAAAGCCCCATATCTCCGATCGCAAGTGCGTGCGGGGAACAAATTTAATTGCGTTTTATTTTCCAAAAAAAATCCGCAACTTTTGGTGTATATATTGTCATACTTTTTCAGCGGCTTCCAATTAATTGCCTTTTTTGTCGGATTTCTTCCACTGTGCAGTGTTTCAAATTAACACACTTTTCGTTCCAAGGGGTCTGTTTCCAAAGGAGCGGTGGAAACCAATCATTGTTATGCACGTTTCTGGGAGTGAGTAAAAAAATCAAAGCAATCCAAGTAAGTTTTGACTCTTAGGTTTTCACTCCTGGTTTTTGACTCCTCCTGTTTACTGCGGTTTGTGATTCTTGTTCTGTCGCCGCTTATAGACCGAATTTAATTTCAAACTTTGCTAACAGTTCTTCAAGATTTGCATGTTTAACATATCTCAAATCTGGTGAAAAAATATTTTTTGTTCAAATGCATAGTGGAAGTATGCGCAGGTGTACTATTAATTACTGTAATAGCCGTATAAGCTAACCATTGAATGCTAACCTGCGAGGTCTATCGAAAAAGAAGGTTTCGCCACGAACTACATCAAGGTTCTGTTTTGCTTTTGTGTTTGATAAAAATGAAGATTAAAAATCTTAATTGAGCTGAACAGCGGGCTTTTAAATTGTATGCTGCAATTATAATCTAGTAACCTGTTTTCACTCCTTGCCAGTTTTCACTCCTCAGGAGCCAAAAAACCCATGAGTGATGAAATCATGGATTTTAATGATTCGGCAACTATGGTTTTTTCAATTTCTGCTGATTGGAGTGATTTTTGAAACACTGTTTTGGATTTCTCCTGCATTATATCAACGACACGACCTGAAACTTAATGAAATATATACTGAAAAAAGTGACCGAGTTATTTACAGCCAGCTACCAGCACATTGAGTGACCCCTTGATTCGACCGAAAAAATATTTTTTGCAGCAACACTTCCTTGTTTATTTGATTTTCAGTTGCTGCTAGCAACCAACTTATGTTTACCAAAAAATTTTCATTCGGACTTGTCCATGGACGATTTCCTGTAAAATTTGATGACATTGCTCGGTGAAGATATGGATTGAGTTTCTCGTATCATCAGGTGAGTAGTGCACATTCCGCTGTTTAATCTAACTAAAAGATCATACCCCACAGATCCGCACGATACGATACTAATGCTGAATGTCGTCCTACGATATTTACCGTAAATTAGTACCGCGTCAGGTTGTATGATTGTTGGATCATCAGCTAGTGGATGTAGCCGTCGTTATCTCTATAGCGCGTTGTGCAGTCCAAATGGCAAATTAATAGCCTCTGATTCGTCCAACAGAACAATTTTGAATCATTTTCATTAATATCTTTCTTGGCTAAGACAAGTAAGTAATTCCAATATAAATGTGTTTTTCGTATTTGCAATATGACTTGTGATCTATTCCAGCGTCTGTGGCAATTTGCCGTCATTAATATTTTAACTATAACGTATCAAAAATTGCTGCAGATCATCGTATGATTGGCTAATTCAACTACATTCTAGAGCGAGGAGGTCTGAAGAAAATGTTCGCTAACTAGAACCGGCTGAATCAGAGAGATGAAGATTTCACCACTCATACAGCGGAGAAATTGTATTGGCATGTAGCGAGCTGTATAATGTGATGAGGATTTTTATGCTACTGTCATTTACTTCTAGATATCATTGATATAGGTTACTCTTTAGTATGTTGCAAAAACGATCGCTTTTTATAAATAAACAGAGTGGGCAATTTCTTCTATGAATATAGTGAACGTTTTGAAATAATTACCAGATTGAAAAAAATCCTTGCGATGCCATGGGTCAATGAAACTATGTAGCTATTGCACGTTGGTAGCAAGTATTTAACACACTATAATATTTTTAGTTCCATAGAAAGTTCAATATTTGCTCAACAAACTTTTTCCTAAAACATATATTATTTACAAATAAACAGTTTATTGAATTGTGTATGAGTGGTTTGAATTATCCAAAAAGTTTTGTATTTTAACCCTCTGGAAGTCGTGCATATGGCCCAATGAACGAGCAGCAGCTGATGCCCTAAGACGATTTCTTCAGTGTTTCGGAGCAGCGTGCACTCAGTGCACTAGCCCGACTTCCGGAAGATTAAAACAAATACAAATTATATATTTGTATTTGGTTAAAATAACAAATATGTGAAATTTCTCACTTCAAAATATAAAAATAAATTTCTCTAACGAACTGCCGAAACTTACATTCTTCTGAAATTTTTTGTTGTTGACATTAGATACAGGACAGAAGATAAGGATTGCCGCTTGCTCGATCTTTCGCTCGCGTTTAATGCCCATAAGTTTGACACTTATATATTGAATGTTCCGGACAGCGACCATCCTTGTCTAAGGCTTGTTCTTCTTCGCTGTACAAAAATGAAATGCCACATCGTATCGCAGGGATTGCTGTCTAAAAACTCTAGTCGTTCCAGAATTAAGCTAATGTGTACCTTACTAAAACACATATTTATTAATCCCTGCCAGTACTCATCGTTCCAGAACCGACGGCAACCTCTAGGGGAACATTTTGAAATTAAATGCGCAGTAATGTTTCTGAATTGTCAGCTACATTGAAACCAGCATGTCTTTTATTTTCACAATTTTCCGTATCATACAGCAAATACGCCGTCAGTTCTGTATTAGCTGTTAGCTTTAACAAAACGTCTGACAACATTGACCAAGCTGAAATCATTCTCAACAATAGGTACCATACTGGCTTAGACACCGATATGACTTGGCATGGCATGACACAAGTCGTGAATTTCGTCCCTCGGAAAGAATTTTCCTACGATAGGTTCCAACGCATTTTCAGAGCGTCTGCAACGATTTGACCAGTAATGATCATATATATGTGCTTTAGTCGATAGCATTTAGCTTGATACGTGTGAACTATTTACCGCCAGTTTCAAAACTGTATCCACGAATGGACAAATTGTTCGGGGCATTTTCAAATACTTGCTAGTATTCTCGCGCCCTTGAATTTCACAGCACTGTGAGCCATTTTCTTCCTTCTGCAAAATATATTGAACTGGCAGCAATGGAAAATTCCTTACTATAGCTGCAGTAGTAAAGGTATATCAGGTACCATTCGTACCGAAAGTGAGACACAGACTACCTACTAAATGTAAAATTCCTTAGTTTGTAAGGGCGAAGTAACCATCTGAAATGATCATATTAGTGAGAAAAAAGAACACATTTTTCGGTTTCACAATCATACCTTTCATTTCCCCTCCAATACATCCATCTGGATCCGATATTTGATGCCTTTACCGAAAGAAACAAACCTGCTGACCGACGAATGTGAATTGAAACTGAAAAAAACAATATGCAACTTAAGAACAATCCATCTTCTCCAACAAAACGTTTTCAAACAAACAATTTTACAAATTGTAAAATTTGGATGGGTGAAAAAATATCTGACAGTTGACGGACGTCAACAAAAAAATAACAAGTGTTGCTGGTTTCAGGCATTTTCTAATGAAATGTCATATTTGACAGTACCAGTTACCTGAGTCACTGAGGGGTAGTCATATTTGCGATACAGTTTTGGAATGCCAGTGTCTAGTCGTGTCGTTGATTATATGGTGGAGACAATGTTTTGTTTGATTTCATTGAGCATTGGAATAGGGATCCTTAATTTGGAAAAATTGTGCCCGAGTGCACTCATATCATTCTTAAACCTTAATTATTCTTTTCTGATTTTTAAATTTAAAAAACCAAATTAAATTCAACCAACAAACTGACAGTTGTCCCACTAAATGACATATCTGCAAATATCTCGTTCGCCTCATTGTTAACCGGGACAGCACCCCACACAGCATGATCTGGTACTTTGTCAATCCGCTAGCAGCCTGCCATCCCAAGTTTCATCTGCAAACTATGGTAGATCTGATAAGGCAACTTATAGAGTCGTGCAAGTCGCATGGGTTTGGATGTGTTATTGTCCTAAAAGGAAACAAACTAAAAATGTTTTTTCAATAGTTTCGGTCCAAAAAATTGGAAAAGGACTGAGATATTAACTCACGGTACTAATCTGCATCAGAATATGCCTTAACCCGCACACCCCTAAAGATCCCTATTATCATTTTAAGCTTTTTGTTTAATCAGTTATTTTATAATTTTCTGCCTTTTTCAATTTTTGTTCTTTTAGTTGTTTTAGTTAATTTTAACACTTTTAAAACTTTTTGTCTTTGCTTTTCTCAGGCTTTGGAGTATTTTCATTAGTTTATTTGTCTGTATCTTCACCAATTGACCACCTTGCCCCAATCGTATTTTAATCGTATTCCTCGCCAAGAGTAGCTCGAATTCGGTATCAGCATTGTTGAAAACCCGATGGAGTCTGAAACAGAGCTGTGGTGATCGAATCCGGTCGCAGATAAGAGTTATCTCGTAGAGTTAGAATGCGAGGTTGAAGATCTAGGGATTCATGAATTGTATAACAGCTGAAATATTGAGCTACGCACATTCTATAAATTGTAAATCTGTAAATCTTGTAGTTTAAAACTAGTGTGACATACATGTGATTTTATCATTTTTGAATCGTTACCAAATGGGCTTGAAATGCAACGAAAATTGACTAAAATCGATTTGAGCTGGATCTGAAATGGAACTGAAACGGAACGAAAATGGACTTGAAATTGAACTGAAATGGACGTGAAATAGTACGAAATGGAATGAAAATGTGCTTGGAGCTAAATGCAAATAGACCTGAAATGGAATGGAGGTGGACCTGAAATAAATCGGCAAATTGATATGAAGTGGATCTTAAAGCGCTATTTACACCTATCCGATCCGATTAAGTGACGGTTCAGTACCGCGCACGGACACCAATATTCTTTTATACATCTTAATGCGAGCATTCACACTTATCCGGCACGGTGCCGTCACTGAATCGGATCGGAAAGGTATACACACATTTCGAATCGAAATAACAACCACAATTAATGCGCAGATTTTTTTTCCGTGTTCCTCTTCGAACATCGCCATTTGCATAAAGTGTACACCAGCCCTAACATGCGCTCCACCCCTGCGCAAAAGCCGACGTCTGTCATCGTTGATTTTCTCTCTCCCTTCCGCTAGCGCCATTCTGTGCGGACGATCGAGTGAAAAGAGAAAAAGCTCGCCCTTTCATTACAGTTTCAGTGAGCAAAGTTTACCACTATGGCTACGTCGTCAGGTAATAGTCGCATTTTTAGGTGCATTCCAAGTGATTAAAGTGTACAGAAGTGTGCGGAAAGGATAACCCGTTCCTGTCCCCGCTTGGTTTACTAGAAAAAAATGGACGAATCTCGTTCGATGTGCCGAAAATATCGATTCGAAAGAGGGACCATTTCCAACTCGTAATGCACGGAAAAGTGACAAAAATAACCGCGTGGCGAAATCTTTTCCAAGAGTGCTCCACCCCTCGAAAGTTTCTCCCGCCCCGATCTGTCGGGTGTGCTGACTAATCATTATGGTTATGATTTCTCGCTCTCACCAATAGCGAGGGGAATTATTGATGGCATCAAATCTAGCCGAATGTGCTGGATGAGGGCCTTCCGACAATGGTCAATACCCTGCGTGGTACAACTTCTGTGGACCACGGTTATCTGCGGAACGGCAAGTATGGAGATTTTTTTTCTGTCGTTTGTTTGCTTCTCCGCTTTAAGAAGCGCGAAGAGAGGAAGGAATGTCTGATCTGGAGCTTCAATGCAGAGGCGCAGGCAGTCGCCAAGTGCCTATTCTTATTCTTTTTCCTCTCGTTCCTACTGCCAGTCTTCAGTCCCTATCGTAAAATGATTGTGTGATTGCGGAGAAAGGAGTGATTTAAGTTTGGGAGCAGGCTAGCATAGGCTGACTGTGTAATTGCATCCTATCTGTTGGTACGAAAATTGAAATGTTTGTCGAGTTGATCGACACATTCGAGATAAACAGAATCCGGTTATACTGGTCTCTGATTAGAATTTGTGCCGGATGTGCTTCTGGTGACTATTATTGGCTGCGAAGAGATGACTCTTGCATTACATTAAATTACATCAACTCGGTTGGGTTTAGAAATTGTAGAACGATCCCGCCGTCAATCAGTTGTTACCTATTAGTTTGAATTGCTCACAATCATGAGCTGCAATAAAACAAGTGATAGAGCTGTAATATATGATTATGTATCAATCTAATTGTTTCATCCGTTTATTCTATTGCAGGCAAAAAGGGGAAGAAAGCTTCCAAGAAAAACAAGGTCTCGCTCGGAGAGTTTTTGACCGATGGCAATGCGACTCCGGTTGCGCAGGTGCAGGTGGCTGTGCCGATCAAGCTGCGCGATTGGGCCGACGAATGCGACGATGACGAGGATGATCGTTCGACTCGTACTCAGATGATCGCCCTGCCGACGGCTCCGCGTGCTACGAGGCTTATGTACGATGATACGGTTCCTCACAATCCGCCCTATTTGGCGTACCTTTCTAACCTGCCGTATGACTTGAATGACGATGATCTGTACGAGTTTTTCGATGGGATGGAAATAACGTCGCTTCGGTTGCCCCGCGATGATAATGATTCTGGTCGTTTGAGAGGATTCGGTTACATCGAGTTTGGTAAACGTCAAGATCTGATAGATGCTTTATCGATTCCGGAACCGGTGATTCACACCCGAAGGATCCGAATCGATCCACCGAGCGAGAATGACTCGAAGCGACAGCAGCGTAACAATCGCAACTATGACAACTATGGTGGGGATTCGGATCGGCCTATGATGGGCAATTGGCGTGATGGTCCCAGATCGAATGCAGATCGGGATCAGGGTCAGCGCAGACCTTATAATAATTACAATAGAGATCGAGATAACGACAGGGAACGTTACCCAGACAGTGGCGCTGGGGGTAACTGGAGATCAGGGGATCGTCCAGTACAATCAGCATCTGATTCTCCGCCATCTAATCGCCGGGGTTATGACCGAGGAGATCGTGGCGATCGTGGATTCCGTCGTGGGGGTGACCGATCGGGTGATCGTGGTGGACGACGGGAAATGGAGCCTCCTATGGAGAGACCAAAACTGGTGATGAAGCCACGTACGTTACCACTTCCGGAGAAACCACGACCGGAACCGGAACCTGAAGAATCTGAGCGAGATGGCAGTCGTGAGCGGAAATTTAATTCCGGTAGCGAAGCTTCTGAAGACAAAGAGAATCAAAAGATTGAACCCCGCCCAAAACCTACTCCGGTTCCGGCAGCCAAAGTTTTTGGTGACGCCAAACCCGTGGACACTGCCGCCCGGATGAAAGAAATCGAAGATCGAATGCTCGAAAAGCAACGCCTGGAAAGAGAGGAACGGCAACGAAAGGCTGCTGCGGCTGCCGCCGCCGTTGCCTCCTCCGGCGATGAGGACGGAAAAGAGAAGACCGATCCTAGTAAGGATGAAACTGATGAACATTCCGAGGAAAAGACGGAAAAGAAACCGGAAGAGGTCACGAACTGGAGAGTGCGGAGTGATAACGACAAGGACGTTGATCGTCGTGGTCAGTCACCACCGCGGAGGTACAGTCCGACTAGGAAGTTCAACCGGAGGCCTGGTAAGTTTGCATCGGCGCATCCGGTTAGAAATCGACGTTCAATCAAGGTTTGAGTGCTACCATTCAAAAGAGCCTTCGACGAACCAAGAGTCCTAACGCGATTGTCGATACCATATACATATATTTCTTAACTTTCAACGCCAATCATCGATTAGACGACGAAAGGCTCTGTTGAATGGTTGCACCGGGTGGCTGAAGGGGGCTTTTTCTTTACCGTTCCAGATGACTATAACTATTCAGATAATAGAGACAACCGGGATAGAGGTATGAACTGGGACAATCGGAACAGGCGTGACTATAACCGGTAAGTGTTGTCAGTGAACTTTCCAAAAACAAATTATAATTATTAGCTAGTTTAATAAAACCTGTCGATCACAATGATAATTGCCGCAAATGATTGGCACGTGTGATTAGTCGTGGCGGTTATTTTTCTTTACTTATTTGCTATTTCGAGCATTACTTTCTCCCCGTTTGACTAATTGGTGAAAAATTTCTGTTCAACGACAGCTCATTTTATCAATATCATGTGCGTCAAGTTTTGGTTGAATTGGTTAAAAAATAGATTTTCGTTGCGAA
The DNA here is from genome assembly GCF_030247195.1 of Topomyia yanbarensis. Taxonomy (NCBI): domain Eukaryota; kingdom Metazoa; phylum Arthropoda; class Insecta; order Diptera; family Culicidae; genus Topomyia; species Topomyia yanbarensis. The sequence continues at coordinate 163,987,980 of NC_080670.1, forward strand.
ACATCTCGAATGTACGGCAGATTCCATTTCTGTGTCATTCTTGTATTCCATTGGTAGAGTACGCATCGCGGCTTTTATTTCTCGACTGTTTATTGTTTCTGTTTGTACAAGCTGTCTGATTTTCGCAGCGTTTAAGCGAGAATTATTTGCAAAATAAGAATCCGCTGCAATTACAATTGTTATTGTTATTAATTTAAGTTTAAACCTCAGAGGTCATTAGATCATTAGATTTTTCAAAACATAATGTGCATTTCATTTTACAATTTAAATTTTATGTTCTACTGCGCAGGATTCGTCCTCATTATGGGTCTGGTATTAAGTATGCCAAATTATACAGTATTCGGTGGGCTATGGAAGACCTCCCCAGCGTCCCATTTGGGCTTTGGCGGAGTGTACATGCACAGGCCAATGTTATGTTTAGATTTGTACAGCCTGGCTTTTTGGACGATATGTGTTGGTTGATTACAGAAAACCTCCCCAGCACCCGGTATGGGTGTGACGAAGAGAATCCATTACATATCACAAACGTTCAAAAAGGCAAGGGATCTCAGAGGCCCGGCTAGTTACAGTTCCCTAGTTTCAATGAACTTGTAATTTGAAATACAAATGATCGAGCGTTTTCGGGCTTTCGATTCTCTCACTAGTAAAATGACAAAAAGAGGCTTCTGATTTTATTGGGTCTTATGAGCGATGCTTCTTGAAGTAATTTTACCTTGCCTTTTTGAGGGCTAAGCAAGCTCGCATTTTTTGTCGATGTTGGGACCTCTGTCCAACCAGGAGCGTGGCTAATTTCTATGCCGCCGGGCAATGATTGGTCGTAGGTTCCCAGAGTACTTTTTGTAGATTCCTTTGCTGCATCTCAAACACTTATTTTCTGGGGCCCTATTCTCACAGTCACGTCACCTAGTGACTAGAAGGAAATTTCCTTCTAGTCACCAAGTGACGTGACTGTGAGAATAGGGCCCCTGATGTCCGTTCGATGTATCCAAGAGTTCTGAGCACCGTCGCAGCTGCTGCCCATCGAAAGGGAAGAATGTCAGCTTCTACGCAGGCAGCTTCGACTGGTGTGCTTGGTAGTAAATTTGAGGCCATTCTAATCGCCTCGTGATAGTCGGGAGCCAAATTTTATATGAGTCCCTCTAGATTTCCACTAGTCATTTCTATACCGTAGAAGATACTACTACTAATGATTACTTGTAACACGTTTAGAGCGGTTTTACGATTGCATTTCCGATGACGCAAGCTTATCGTCCGGACCATGGATGTCAAAACATAGCCACTGACAGGCCGGTCATTTTGAACGGATCCGTAATTCCGTTTCGGAAGGAACCGAAAAATTTAGGAGTCACTCTTGACAGGAAAAGTGAGGTGCATACCTCGGTTTCGGCAGACCCAGAGTCGAAAGCGAGGTATGCATTTCATTTTCCTGCCAAGAGTGATTCCTAAATTTTTCGGTTCTTTCCGAAACGGAATTACGGATCCGTTCAAAATGACCGGCCTGTCAGTGGTTATGTTTTGACATCCATGACAATGCTCTTGCTTGCAGCAATGTTGGAGCCGACCGAGTTTGCCCATCGACTAACGACATGCAGCGCAGTTTGTATTTTTATCTTAAAGCGTGCTTTTGTTTTGCCGGTAGCTACTAAGGCGGTATTATCAGTATCAACATATCTGTATATATCTTTCGGGAGTGCGGAAAAAAGGGAGTTCATTCCAATTAAAAATAGTGTCACGGTTAGCACCGAACACTGGGGGAATCCGTTGTCTTCCATTATTTCTTCAGAGAGGGTTCCTCCAATACCTACTTTAAAGCGAGACGGTTGCTGAGAAATTATTTCACGAAACGGGCAAGATTCCTAATGAACCCCCACTTGTGTAATTGTGCAGGAATTCCTGCTCGCCAAACAGTGTTGTACGCTTTTACAATGTCCAATATTGCTATGTGGGTGTGTTGGCCGTTATTTGGTGTTTGGTGAATTACTTCTAGAGAGCCCAGGTAAAAGCCCGGACCTAATCCCTTTCTGAAGGCAAATTGTCATTCGTGTAGCAGTTCATTGTCTCACGGAAAGCTTAATAATCTCCTGTTAATCATCCTTTCGAGAGTTTTCGCAGTACATTATAACAGATTTAACGGTCTAAAATCACTTCACTGATCTCTTACTCTGGCATTTTTTGGGTAACGGCTCGACGAGACCCATCTGCCAGTCGTCTGGGAAGGGTTCACCCTCTCACAGCCTATTGAAGTTGCCTAGAGGCACCTTTTTCCCGGTTGGCAGAAGGTATCGGATAAGAGAATATCCTACTTCGTCGAGACCCGCGGAATTTCAACTAGATGCACCGTGTGCTAACTCCGGTCCAGAGAACGGTCTGTTGTAATTTTGATTCGAATCGGGTGTGAACACTGTGGGTATCGCCTGATGAGTGGTTTTGCAGTTTGCAAAATTAGACGGAAGGGATTCATCTGAAGGCATGAGTTGAAAATGCCGACCTATTTCGTTCGCAATTTCTTCGGGATCCACGGTCGTTACGCCGTTAATCTCGAAAGACAGTTCAGTCTGCTTTTGCGTTCTGGATAGCTGCTCTTTCCTCATTCCTTTTCTTTCGAAAGGTCGACCTCTCTTTCCATTCTGGATGGATGGTTCGGGGGTCGTTTTTAAAGCAGTCGTAGGTCTTTTCTGTGTGCTTTAAAAATCCCTGCTACCTCGTCATTCCACCCGTAAACTGTCTTAGGTGGGGGTAATTCAGTGGTTCGTGGGATGTTTGTGCTACCTCTGCAATTTCCGTTGGTCAGTATTGTCGGTCTCTATCGAGGCGGTTGTCCAGTATTGTCGTTCTCTATCGAGGTAGTTGCTTCGTAGTCAGTCCAATCCGCTTGGTCGTACCGCCATCATCTTCTAGTGGTTGTCAGCGGTATCTCAATAGGGTAGTGTTCGCTGCTTCTCGTGACCTTATGGATCGACCATCCGCAGGAGCCTACCATTGACCTAGAGCATATCACGGTGTGCCTAAAACCATTATTAACAAAAAGACCATCAATTCGGCGTACGGCATTCGAACGATACAGTATCCAAGCATCTTCTCAGTGAATTTCAAAATCATCCATCGAGAGAGTCGAGAGATGTAGCGATTCGAAGTTTTATGACACTTTCATATTGCTACCCGCAAACACCCACAGGTTTGGTCTGATCTTTATAAAAAAAACCTGTTTTAATCCACCTAGCGGTGCAATCGTGCCTTTCTCAATCATGAACACGATAATTTTTAGTTGCTTATATTTATTAAAAGCAAATGTATGCATTACATTTTTATTATACATGAAATGACAACTATATACAAGAAAAGAAATCATTATTCGAGTTCTAAAAATTTGCAAAAAAACAGCCACTGTAATATTGGATTGAAAAAAGGAGCGAAATCGGCTAAGTCCCAAAAAGTCGATTGTCATAAAAAAAAAAATTTTGAGTTAACATAAAATCTCGACGTTTCATGCATTTCAAAGATTTTTGGCATCAAAAATGCGAATTCGATTTCTGAAATTTCATGGGGTCCCTCCCTTGAAAAAAAAAATTGAGCTTCGGCTTATATGGGAAGTTTATATGTGACCGGACGGTTTAGTCTATATTTCCGGAACCATATAAACGATCCGTACGAAATTTTATAGACATCTGTGGGGATATTATAGCTATCATTTGGGACCAGATGGTTTTATTGAAAATCTGACTGCCGTTCTACGCTCAATTGTCCCATGTTACAAAACTGGCAACTGAGAAAAACGCGATTGAAGATGAAAATTGTATTAGCAATCTGGAGAGAAACGGGGCAACAAATAAAGCTTTATTGTCTAAAATTACGTTCATGGCAATCGTTTTCAATATAAGCAGTCCAGTTTTTTATCATAGAGATTCAATTAACGTTAGTTTTTAAGAAAAAAAAATGTTAAGTGGGACTGTTATGCCGAGAAATCGAGCGGAAACCGGAAAGTTCTACGCATATCAGTCCCATAACGATCTATGTAAATGATGCTCATAACTCATTTTTTTACAAAAGTGTATGTCGTGAGTTTTTCTGTTACTAGGGAGATTTGTTGCTTCATCAAAATTGGAATTGGGTAAAGTACCTATTTTTACTGTATTTAGAAAATAGGCTCATTATCCTAGATGCACCATGTTATGCAAGCGACGATAATAATGTAGAGCTTTACAGAATTGTTCTCACTGCTGTGATTAATATTGCCACTGCCATCTCTTTTTTAATGATCCTGTATTTTTCCATCAATTTTTTCAGTGCCCGACATCTAGCGTAATGTACTTTTTAAATAAACGCTACGTAATTATTTTTTTATTGCGCACTTTTTGGGATTTTTGTTAGTGGGACGGTTGTACGTCATTTCGCGGAATACCATTTCCCGGTATACCATATTCCGGAAAACCATATCCCAGAATGTACTATTTCCCGGAAAACCATTTCCCGGAATGTACCATTTCCCAGAAAACCATTTCTCGGAATGTACCATTTCCCGGAAAAAAACATTTCCCAGAATGTTCCATTTCCCGGAAAACCATTTCCCGGAATACCATTTTCCGGAAAATAAATTAAACCACGTATATTGCCACCACTCATTTTGATTACACTTGCTACGCAGCAAATGTCAAACAAACTACGAAATTCTCTCTACTTTAGAACATAAAAAACAGTTTGGAAATATGTTTGGAATTTTATTGATTTTAAATGTAAGTTAGAATAACATATCAACAATGCTTCAGATATATTTATTTTGGGATTTTTATGGAAATAAAAAATATGCGGTTTTTTCTTTCTTATACATGCATACTTCCTTGTCGTTATTTTTGGCATGTTTTTGATTTATATGTACTTTCTATTTCTATGTAGTTTCACATTCTTTTAAGAACTTTTTCAAAATATTCTTGGTGTTTTATTGGATTTAAGTCTAGGGGCCGATCACTCTAGAAATGTATAACAAATTAGCATCAAATTAGAAAAAAATGCATTTAATTTCCATTTTTACATCAACTTTGCACTCCCTCGCAGAAAAGTTTGTTCAACAAACGTCCTACGCTGATTCACTTTGTTCGACGTTTTGTTGAATGTAGGGCTAATTTTTTGTAGGGTTTTAACGTCTTACACGCAACGCACAATACATTGCACGCAACGCAAAATACATTAAGAATTTCTATTTTGATGGAAAGAAATGCATTTAATTTAGCTGATTTTTAAAAATGCATCACAAGTGATCTGCCCCTAGATTTAAGTACTAGTGGTCTTAACATACCTTCCCCATAGAAAATTTGACAGTTCATAAATTTCACAGTCGACCGACGAAAACGGGTGCTTCGAGGTCGACAGATTAATTAAACGACCAAGATGGGTTTCGTCGGTGGACAATTTTCGTCACCATATTAATCGCCAGATTTAATCTGTGTGAACCTGTTTCCAGTTTTAAACTATCAACTAATCGATCGATTTAATTGGTTGAAATAGACCGATTTCAACAGATTTCGTCTATCATATTTAATCGGTTGTCGCGTCGGCTGACCCTTAAACCCCCATAAGAGTTGGTGCAACAATCGACCGATTAATTGGTGGCATAGTCGGCCGATTGTGCCGACGCAAGCCGATTTAGTCGGTGGGAAAATCGGTAGGATTTTCTATGGGGTTATAACTTTTTGAATTATAATTGTTATTCTATGAGCTTATTCGCCTTCTTTTGGAGATGAGCAAATCATGAAAAATATTTTTGAATGTCTTCTTTAAAATTTGAGTACTTTTTTGGAAATTTATAATTCATAACAATCTTCTTTGAGACTTTGCCTTTTTAAAGCATAATCTGTTTTCTGGTACTTTATTGATTTATGAGAGCTTGTTTTTTTTATTAATATGATTAGAGAGCAAAGATAAGGTGTCAAGCGAACCAAACTAAAACTTGGAATGCAGAATAATGTCATCATGTTTTATTCCAGCACAGTCAATCAATATCTATAAAGCTTATCATATCTTGATTGTATACTTTATTTGTCGCGGAATAATGTGAAATAAAGAATAGAGGAAAAAACGGTATATCTCAGGATGCGCTCATATTATATTGGGATGATAAGTGTTTTTTTATGTAAAAATGTCTGAGGAACGCGATGGCATTTAAAATTTTCAAAATTAAGATATATGTATTGAGAGAAAAACTAACTTTTAATATTTAACTGAAAAAATCGCATAGTTGGCAGCACTGCCGACAAAAAATAATATTATTTCTAGACTCCTTGAACAATTTTCTTCAAAAGCCAACTTACGGTTTGATTCTAGAGTAAATAGAACCGGAAAACGGGGGGTGCTCCCATGACCCGAGGGGTGCTTCAATTGACACAAAAATTTGGGTTTTTAAATATTGGCCCTAGATGAACAATTCCTTCAAATTTGGTTCAAATCCGTGAAGGTCGATTTCAAGTTTTCATCTTTTTATTTTGATCACTTCGCGTGGAATGACCCATATGTAAGTCAACATAGCTCTGGATTTATTCTTTTACATGTTTACTTTAAATTTCAATAGTATAAATAATTACCGAGAAAAAGTACATTCCGGGTAATGGTATTCCGGAAATTGGTACATTCCGGGAAATGATATTCTGGGAGATGGTACATTCCGGGAAAGAGTTTCCCGGGAAATGGTACATGCCGGGAAATGGTTTTCTGGGAAATGACATTTCGGAAAAAGGTTTTCCGGGAAATGGTAAACCGGGAATCGACGTACAATCAGTGGGACAATTATGCGTAGAATATCAACAATGGGACAAACAGACTTGGTATTTTTTCACGAAGTCTTCGAACAAACTTTATGATTTGGATGTGGTTTCTGAAAATATACATCAAAAAAGACTGTTTGATTAAAAAAGTGAAAATGACCAAAAAGCAACATGGGACAATTATGCGTAGAACGGCAGTGTATCCTCGTTATAAAAAATTTGTATTTGTCTGTATTCATCGAAGAAAAAGAATTTTGATAATCGTTTCGTATTTAAATTTTTTTAAGTATAATCTACTATAAATTGAAACATTAAAAAGGCGTTTAAATTGAGTACTTTGGAGTAATCTGTACATTTTCCGGCTCAAGAGTTTTTGATTTTTTTCATATAAAAAATGTTATGGTTCAGTTGACAAATTGTTGAAAAAATGGCCTTTTTAATAAAAACGGCTGAAGGAAATGTCCGCCAACCACGTGATCAATTGAAATTTCCAAAAACCTGTATAAATCTGTATTAGGTATTGAAACTCTATATTAAATCTGTATTCTGTATCAGGTCTGCATCTGCGTTTCAAAATCTGTATAATACAGATAAATCTGTATAAATGGCAACTCTGTTTGGGACTAAGTTTGTGAAAATCTGCCCAACCATTTCCGGGAGACTGATGTGAGTTCGTTAATTTTGAAAGATGGCCGCTTTTCTCGGGCACTTCCGGAACCGTCTATGGTGGTCAATGTAGTCAACGAAAGTTTGGTTGGCCGTCGGTGATCTAGAACTGCAAATTTAAGTTGTTCGAGAGACATTTTAGCGAAATTGTTACCTTTTTGCTTTCATGGGAGTATCGGTTTGAATCGCACTTTGCTATGTGATCGTACGCCACAACCCGTAACTCTAGACCGGAAGTCGGTCGTAATGAAATTTAATAGCCATTTTTACGGGAATAAAATGCCTTTCATTTGAGACCAAGTTTGGTTGAATCGGTCTGGCCATCTCCGAGAAACCGATGTGACTGTTATTCTGAATTTAGATACTTCCGCCGAGGCTTCCGGAACCGATGATGGTGGACAATGTGACCAAAAAGACTTTGAATGGCTGTTAGTGATCTAATACTACAAATCGAAGTAGTTGTGGCAACATTTTGGAAAAATTTTCACCTTTATACATTCATTGCAGAATTTATACAAATCGACATTTTCTGCGTGATCGTTCTCAACACCCTGTAATTCTCGAACCGGAAGTCGGATCCATTCGAAATTTAATAGCAGCCTATGGGAACGTTGTACCTTTCATTTGAGACTAAGTTTGCCAAAATCGGTTTCGCCATCTCTGAGAAAAATGAGTGACATTTTGGTCTCATTCACACACAGAGACGCACATACATACACACATACATACATACACACATAATACATACACACGCACAGACATTTGCCGAACTCGATGAACTGAATCGAATGGTATATGTCACCCGGCCGTCCGGGCCTCCGTTAAAAAGTCGGTTTTCAGAGCAATTGCAATACCTTTCTATTGAGAAAGGCAAAAAGTATTTGTCTATTCATTTGGTGCCGGTATTCGAAAGACATGGTATTCAAGTATATTCCCTGCAAGTTTGAAAATATTTCATTGACGGAATCGAAAGTTATAACAATTTGAATGTGGTATGCGGTTCTGCCTTTTACCACTGAGCGCGTTTACCGGTCACCACAGCTCGCGTGTTGAGGAGTCCGGCCCGATCTCATCGAAGAACTTGCCCCAGCCAGCCTCTTTTTCTTCCTGGATGGCTCGTCTCGGTTAGTTCTGATGTTTTTTAAAGTTGGCAGCGCGGTCGTCTCGCAGGGGGTAATCGGGTGGGGTTCTTTTGAAAAGACGAAGGGCTTTACGTCATGCTGTGATGGGCGACGCTACGTTTGACTCTACTAGTGCACCGCACGGTGGGGTGTTGTGCCACTTGTTTGCGGATGTTAGGTTCGACAATGACGTTTGAGAGTTTTACTGGAAGGTGTTGGAACGTTATAGGGGGCACGTTTTGGCACCTTTTGCATGATGGAGGCTTACTTGGATGCAGCGAATGTTGCTCATTATTTTGGTGTTTTTCGGTCGTCGATTGTTCGGGCCAATACTTCGTCCGCTTTATTCTACCGACGGACACAGACACAGACTGTGTGTTATTTGACGTTCCAGTGGCCTTCTTCGGCGCAGTATTTGTTCCGGTTCTTACCGTTTTCACACCTTCGCCTGCACGGAGTTTCCGATCGTCTTCACGAGTTTCAGCTAATGAACCTCATACGGTAGCGTGCTTATGTGTGTAGCTCGTTGCTGCGGGCTTTCTATGAGCGGAAGTCCATCGGGAACTGTTCCGTGTTGGGTTACCAACAGAAGTTTTTTTAGTCCTTGCTTGCCTAGAACGTCCACGTTTGGCGATGACCGGGCACACTTTAACTGGCGCATTCTAGCTTTTCCGAATACGTAGTTCAGCTGGTTATGTTTGGAGGTTATCAGTTTCACAGAAATCTCATCTAACCAACAGAAGCTCTGTCTGCCCATAACATTTCCTGTAACTGTCTCTTTGACATCAAGGCGATACTGTAAACCATTTGAAAGTAATACGAAAAAAAATCAAAATACTATTCAACCAAGGGGCTGATGATTAAACTAAATAGTTCGATCATATTTTGGTAGTTTTCATGTACTTTTCAAATGGGTTATAATATCGCCTTGATGTCAAAGGAGTTACAGGAAATCTGAAACAGGTCGTAATAAAATAAAATAATCGTGATGTTAAAACAAAATTTAAAATATCTCAAGAACTACCACATTTCAGAAAATTTTTATTATGGGCATTTTGATTTAAAATGGCGTTTAGAACCATACTCAAAAAGAAAATTGTATTTTTGATTGCAAATAGTATATAGTATGAAAATTTGTCAAAATTTGTTGTTAGGAAAACCTTTTTATTGAAAGCTTCTCCATGATCTAAATACACTGAAAAAGTTTCTATTACGTCTTTATAACGATAAACAGATTTATTGACATTTTAAGATGGGATAACGCGAATAACTTTTAAAAAGGGCAAAATCAACCTAATTAACTGTTTTTATTGGAACAAAATTTCAAATATCTCAAAAACTATCGAATTTTGGAAGATTTTTGTCAAATGCATTTTGATTTAAAACGTATTTAGAATTTTATTCTGTAATAAAATTACAGTTTTGTATGTCAGTATGAAATTTTAAAAGATGTTGTTAGCAAAACTTTTTTACCGATAAACTCTCCATCATACAATCACATTCAAAATGTTTCTTTTCTCTTTAGGTTTACGTTGACGAAATGGGTTTTTTGCAATTTAAATTTTTAACACAAATTTTTGTTTTTTGAAACATGAAACATTTTTTGCAGTGTATATTTTTTCGCGCAGAAATCTTTATTCCGTGTAACTCATTCTAAGAAAGTTTTGCTGTATAAAATACAGTAGTCGAACATTTGTTTTGTTGAAATAATGGCGCGTAGAAATTGTCTATGCCCTTTTAAAAATTTGCTCTTGAGTCAAAATAATTTTACTGCTTGTGAAAAATGTTTAGTCTTCCATGCCGGTGAAACGTGTAAAGTTTCATAGGAATCGAAGATGGTCGGCACGATTTTAAATAAAATATTTTTGGACGGAACTTCGTGAAATTCCTCCACTGCATTCCCATTACTCAATTAATGGCTAGTGCACATACATTTATTAGACAGACCTCTGATTGCTCACTACTAAATTGCAGATAACTTCAAATGCCTCGATTTGTTGTTTTTGTAAATGACAGAATGGTTTCCTTTGGAAAAAAATTGCAAACATGTGTTCTTTATTGTTTTTCTTTTCCGTGCAACATTACTTTCAGACCGAATGATCGTGGATACCGGCCAAACGATCGGGACAATGATATGCATCGTGGCGGCGGAGGTCGCGACAATAGAGACGACCGGGACAGGCGGGAGTACGTACGCCCCGTTGAGCGGGAGCATGATCCAAAGCCTATCGAGGAACGAATGCCGAAATTTCACGAACCAGAAGGACCGGTAAGTACTATTTATTACTGGCTGTGCAAACATTTGGAACATCCATTGTTTAAGCAAGTGTTTGAAACTGAAACTGATGCGGCTTTTTTCTTTTCGTTTGTTACAGAACCTGTCGGTCAAAAACACATTTGAGGGACTATCTGCGGATGAAATTGACGATTAAAATTGCAAAGAACTTCGACACACACACGGAAATTCAAAGTAAGTGAAAGTATACAGTTCTTATTTTGAGAGCAAAACTGGAAAACAAATTGAAAGCTGCGACGAGAACAAGCTAAAAAGTAATATATATCACACAAGAGCAAAAGGATAAGACACATTGAATGCAGACGACTGGTAGATTTTGAGAACGTGATTATTCCTAGGATTATTATATATATAATGCAATTCGTTAGATGTCCGAATGGGCGGTGGAAGTGCGACGTTTGTAAATGGACGTGGTAGGCATTTTCATCGCCCAGAAGAAGAAAAAAAAACCAGGGCCGCTGAACGAGCATAGAATGTGGAGATTTTGATGGGTGCAAATATTTTGTTCACGTCAACCGGAGGAGGTTATCTTTCCTGGGAGCTAGAAATCTGTTTACTATTCTAATCGATGTAATGTGTACTAAACGATTACCTTCAGATGGGAAGGATGATGTGTATTTGCCGAATGTGTATGTGGTGAATGTAAACATTTTTTATTTAACAGAAAATCACAATCAGAGTTTTGTTTCTTTACGCGTTATCTGTGTGTGTGATCAGAAGTTGTGGTAAGTCGAGAACAGAATTTCGATGGCATTCACATTTTGATAAGACATTTTACATACCTACGGCTGAAGTAGAAGCGAACACAGCCACTGAGCAAGAATACTCGTCGAATGAGAAGCAAACTATGATATACTAATAATCCGTTCTGAGGGTGTACGTTCGCGCCTATTCCGTCTGTCCGGTTGGTTTTCGACGTTCGTTGATTTCTTTCAATGTGTGAGTTATAAGCTATATTAATAGAGTACGACAAAAAAAAATGCGTGTGCGAGAGTGTCGGTTTGAACAATTGTGAAATCCAAATGATTCCAAAATATGCTGATTATGTTTTTCTTTGGTATAGTTTCTCTTGTTTGTTTGAACTTGTTTTGTTTCTATAAGGATGTATCAATATTTGTTTATTTTTCTGCCTGGATTACGCGGTATACTGTTGCAAACCATCAATTAGTGGAAGGAGATAAGAAATATGCTTAGTTATTACGATAATAGAAACGCTATTAGGTAGCTTGATTCGTCTACCAGATCTTGCAAATATACATCAGAACCACGTTTCTTTATATATACTTTTTCATAGATAATCAAGAAGCAAATAGTTAATTTACTGTTTAAGGATGCAAATATGGGACAGATAGACGAAACTGTTGTAATATCTCCTACGATGCTAATCTTCATTTATATAGGAAAATCCAGGATGGCGCAGAGTGGAATTATTTAATTACTACTACACACGTATATAGGATTTAAACAATGAAACTGCAAGACAAAATACAACAAACTGAAAGCTAACTCTAATACTGGTGTTAATTCAGTTTTTTGCTGTTTTTCGATGACACTCCTAAGACTGTCGGTGATATATCACCGTCACGTAGTGGTGGCATACATCAATTTCAATTGTTCTCCCGTTGAAGGCATTTTCAATAACGTCTGGAAAGAAGTAGCCTATCCATAAGGCTGGAAATATGCATAACGTCGAAAACTACAGAGATATCTCAATATTGAATTCTCTCTCCCGCCGCCGAGAAGCACCATCAGATAGATGCAATTTACATTGATTTTTGAAAAGTTTTCGACAAAATACCGCACAGCATTGCAATCCTGAAATAACAAAAATTGGTTGCAGTCCAGTTTTTTTATTTCGCCAATTGTAAAATTGACGCAACGATTTCTCATTTTTCAATTTTCGCGGTAATTTTTGACACATTAGAGACTATAAAAATGGAATTAAATACAATTTTGCGGATCTGTCACGAGAAAACAGCGATATGTTTACTAAGGGCCAATTTCTTCACCCTCGCTTAACGTTTAAGGCAGGTTTAAACGTAATGATAAACCTGGAGTAACAGTTAAACGAGCGTGAAGAAATTGGCCCTAAATAATTTAAATAATATTGAAATCGGACCAATACTATTGTAAAAAATCTTACTCGGTAGAGTAGTTTGAACATCAATATAACCAAATACCAGAGGTGAGTACCTACTAGAACAGCTACCGTCAAATGATGTCAATGTATGTAACAAGGGAGTTGCACCTAAATTTATGAACGCAGTTAGAAGCGAAGTACATTATGCAGCGCTCAAATAACGGAAAGGATAAACGTTTCTGACGAACTTAGTCTGTCGGATCACGGACACATAATGTTCGCCATAGAAGCCAATAAACTCAGTGCAAAAATACAGGGAAATAAGGAAAACAAATTGGTGTGTATTCTGCTCACACCTTAAACAGTCGAAAAGAACGGTGAGTAAGATCCAATCTCCAGCATATCTGGATAATGCGGCAAACGACCTACAAAACCGCCTACAATGACAGTTACCCTCTTGTAACGAGGTCTGTATGTCGTGATGTTCCTTGGTGTATCGAAAATCTAGCAACACTTAGGAAGGAAGCTAGGCGTTGAATAAAGAGAAGATTACTGGTAACTGGTCAAACCACAGGACCGCTCTTACCAAATACAACGATGAGTTGAGAAAGGCTAAAATATAAATTTTTGTGAAAGCATCGGAAATTTTCCAAAGGCAGTTCGCGTTATCAAAGGATCACACAAATAACCTAGGGCAAGTGAAAACGGCAATCGTTCTCTCACAATTGGCAATAGAGAAACGGGTGTAAGAGACCAGAATCCCACAGGTCAGGTGTGATGGACTCCGTCCTAACAGGACTTGTGAGGCATCACAGAAACTGCCCTCTAAGATTTTTACACCATCGCTAATTAAATGGGCTATCAGAACCATCGAACTCTGCAAATCCCCAGTCCCTGGTAACATTCTTCCAATATTTCTACAAAGATCTGTAGACATATTTGTTCCGTATCTACTAAACATCTTGAGATCCAGTCTTATGCTTGGGCACCCACCTGTAAGCTGAAGAGAAGTTAGAGTAGTATTTATTCTACAAACAGGTAAAAATACTTGACACTACCTATTGCCTTTTGACCTTTTAGATAGACCTCAACACTTCTGAAACTGATGGAAAAACTACTGGACCAGTATATTTGAACGGAGCACTTATCGAAAGCTCCGCTAAACAAGTACCAGTTTGCATATCAAACAATTTCAAGGAAACATGCAATTTGCACTTTTCTTGACTTGCTTCTGATAATATGTCCTATACATCAATTCACAAGGCCCTGGCAAAAGGGGAGCGGGAAATCTATAGGGGACTGGCCCTTGTAACAATTGAGGTTTTATGGTAGTTTTATAGGCACACATTGCACTTGTAGCATGCTATAAAACTTTAATTGTTACTTGGGTGGATTTTGCAATGCTCAAGAGTCGAGGGATCACAGTCACGCAACTATAACAGCCAATAGAGGCTGTCCCCAGAGAGGTGTGCTATCACCCCTGCTCTGGTCACTAGTGGTGGACGATCTCCTCAATGATCTGACTGTCCTGTCATCAGTTGCAGGGGGTTATTCCGAACAGTCACTTTAGGTGAGGTGACACTTTTTCTCACTCGCGCGATCACCGAAGTCACCTAAGGTGAGACGAGTCACTCACGTGACTCTCTGTCACGCTATTCTGGTGTGTCACCGCATTCTGTTAGTCGTTCCAGGTGACAACAAAGTGACGAAAAAAATGAGAGATGACGACGGTGAAAAAAAAGTTAAATCGAATCGTTGTCCGTTTATATTATGATTGTCTGGTATTCGTCGTATTTGTTGCTTTTTCAAGGAATTGCATAACATATTACAACTATTTGTAGTAGTTTTGTTAATTTAAAAAAACTAATACGGAAACGCTCACTAATAAGTTTGTATTTGTAAAAAGCACTGGTAGCATTATCAAAAGACGGCATGAATTGTTAAAAAGTATAAAGTAAAACAAGGTTATTTTGTATTAAGACGGTTTTCATTTTTCAAACGAATGCGGTTCGATCGAATCCGACTCGTGTCGTTATATTGAGAATGCAAATCACATTCGTTCGAAAAATGATCCGTCGTAATGCAGAATAAGCTTAATAATAATGTTATGACTAATCTACTCTATCATGAAGTTCTTTTTCGGATACCAGGTTTTGTAGATACTGTTTCATTGGATACAGAAATTCGAAAACAGATTTTGCTACATTCTTACGTACATATAATTATCTTATTTCATTCGCAGTTCCATGTACACTAGGTTGATACGTAATAGCTACACATTAAAAGGTAGAGTGATTAAACACGGGGTGCCATTGAATGGGTGCACGACCTAATAAACATCGTGTGATTTAAGAACCTAACGACCTGTTCAGGGTATCAACTAAACAATATGTGGAATCGTTGGACTATGTGGGTTAAAGTTTGTGTATATTTTTTATATGGGCAGTTTTGCTGCTTGAGAAACCTATTTCGTCGGGAAACCACAGTCTGGTCTGTTATGGCGAACGACAGACAGATTTTTTTTGGTGAGACAAAAAAAAGTTTAGCTAGAACCGTATAATAATGTCCTATTTTCATCAATTGTGAATAAAGAACCACTCTAATCTAGGTCGTGATCTATGATTGTGAGCGATTGCTAATTTAAAGCAATTGGTTTTGAATTTGACCATACATTTAAATTTAGATCAACATCCTCATTTTTTTAGCCATTTATTATACGTTGGCGCATCGTTTAACTTTTCCCTATTGAAAACAAATTTTAAATTTAGTGGAAACAGCAATGATTTTTATTAGATAAGGTGTTCCTAAATCATAATTTATGCTGATAATGTTGTGGTACTACTACCTATTACAGTAGGTCCATCAACCATAATCCTTATACAATGGACAGTGGTTCAGAACAACAATTTAAGGGGAAAATTCATTTTTCGCAAAAACTTTTCATTCAAATTTTTCATCTTCAGAGGAATTTTTATACACGATTTGAATTTTATTTTATTGTTCCATTCCAGCAAACACCGTAAAGTCTCAATACATTTTGCATGTGTGCCTGCAAACTTAAACATTTTTTATTAAATGATGGCTGCTAAGCTGTTTTCGTGGGTGAAAGGAGAAAAGTGAGACTAGTTATGTAAGCTATGCAAGCTAGGCTCAATGGAGATATCCAAGTTAGTTTTGGATCACATACATTTGGAGGAACATCAGATGTTGCTTCAAGCTGTCCTCAACTCCTATTTGGCAGTTTTCACTTCGTTGTCTAACGTATTCTTAATGGTCATATCATTAGCGTTTCGCATTAGAATTGGCAGACAGCCTTTGTTGATTATAAGATTAGGGAATGTGGGGAATAAAGTAATATATAATATCTTTTTTGCGCCAGTAAAGCTCCTTGAGAGTCTCATGTACGAGTTCCGAAGGAAATTGAGGTTTCGATGAAATGCCGGAAGAGATGAGGACAGGCCCCTGCTAGGCAGCCATTTTGTCCTAGCCAAAATCTGCCTTTGTTGAAATCAAAACAACCCAATGTTATTGCACGGGCGACATGGGCCTAGAGCCGGCTAGGCCCACATATGTTGACTACTGTCAAAGTCTGTATATATAAATAGCGGATGACAGGAGTGCCACCCTCCTGGATGAGGAGCAGTAAGCGAGTTTTACAAGAGGGACTGAGACACTTACTACTGCTGAAATGAAATCTGTAAGTAGCACTAATACATATATAATTTCAGGAACGGTACGGGATGGCGCTGGACCTGTGCGTTCGACTGGCATAGTCTATTCTCATTGGTTCGGAAGTCTTCTTGGCTGGTTTTGGTAGATGTGTGCAAGTGGATAGATCAATTCACTTGGGTGGGAGACATGTGGATCCTGCTAGTTGCCGACTCTTTTGACCTTTGGTATGAAGCTAACTTAGGAAAGGTTATTTAGCTCGACCAAGTACAGCAGCTTCTAGAAATGCTGAGTAGTCTTTTCGGGTCGGTGTGTTCTGTTCGAGCCAAACCAGATGGATATTCGGTTCGAGAAAACTTTATGGGGAATCGCGAGTAAATATTACCCAAATTCTTTATGGGCAGAGATTCTTTTTGTGAAACTTTGAAATGTCTTCACCCGTTCAGTTAGTCAGAATAATGATAATAGGAAAAAATGAGTATTTGCCTGATCTATATTCTGACAATCACCACTATTGTTTAGAACAGGGACAATCGAATTCTGGTTTAAGATGAAGGTGAAACGGCACAGTTGTGGGACAAAGTATTCGCGAATAAGGACTAACACTGCTAGTATTTTTACTGCATCCATAAATAGTCGATTGATCCGCTTCAAACCAAGGAAACAAAAAGAAAATTAGAAAGAGACGTAAGTGGATTCAATGCGAAATTCTCACTATTGTTTGTTTTGTTGTATTGTCCACACCGAAATGTGCAGTTAAGGACATCCTGAACATAAGGTGGCAGCTAAAATGGCTGCCGTCGTTTTTGCTTCTTTTTATTTCATCGTCAAAATCAAAACATTGCATTGGCTCGCAAGACAAAATCGTTTGAAACTTGAATGTCTTAGCTCAGATTGCTTAGAGATTTTATCACTGTATGTATGCATGTTAGCATAAGCAGATGAATAGATTCTCTTCACGGAATTTTGATTCGTTTAGAAAATTTGCACCTTTTTGTTTTTCAAAACAAATGAAACGCGCGGTAAAAAATCAGCCAGCTGTTTACTGAACGATACACTTGTGTGCATCTCATCTACTACCGGTATAGCACGCTCTAGCTGCACACAGATGTTGTAACGTAAGCCAAACATAACCGAACCTTTGTTGTGATTTTGGCATCGCTTCACCTTAAGTAAAAGATGCAAAACGTAAGTTGTTGCCACTGATATATGTCAACAGAGATATACTTACAGTACAGAGATTTGCTTTCCCACTAAGCAATTACATGTACTTTCTATCTCTATGGCAAGCACAGAACATAACAACCCTAGTAACAATTGAGGTTTTATGATAGTTTTATAGCCACTCATAAAACTTAGATTACACTTATAGCGTGCTATAAAACTTCAATTGTTACTTGGGAAGGAATCTAAGTAGCCATAAGCATTGCACAATATTTTCTATACATTTGCACTAATGTTATTGTTATTTATCAGTGTGCAATCGGGCTGTCTCAATAACCTGTTTTTGCAACCTATGTATATTAAATGTACACCTTTCGGCTCACCGTTGCACATGTCAGTGTGTGCAGTGCTCTGTGCATCTAGAACTGTGCACCCGCCTTCCCATGAGCGTTATGACGGCTCAGAGTTTGTCCTTTCGTGTTGCTCAGGGATACATTGCTCCTATGCACATCCACACATAGGCACACATGCATACAGAATTTGATCATCCCTGTTGCAGTCAATATTCATATTTGTAACGATCCTCAATTTTTTCTATCATCATTTTGCTTAGTAGCCAGACGGGAAAAGTTCTTTTAGGGTTTCACAAAAAGAATCTCTGCCCATAGAGGACATGAGAAATATTTATCCACGATTCCATATAATTTTTTCTCAAAACGAATGTCGATCTGGTTCGACTTAAACAGACCGCATCGACCCGAAAGGGTTGTTTACCATTTCAAAGAGCCGTTGTGCTTGGTCGAGCTAAATGATCATAAAAAAAGTCCTGAATAATTGACTATTATAGGTGCCAACCCTGTACTCCTTTCCCGAACTAACCCGTACCCAAGGTCAAAGTCAATAACCAACAGGATCTTCATATCCCTCCATCCAAGGGAAAAGATGTATCCATTTGTAAGTAGAAGCACACGTCTACCAACCAGCCGTGAAGACAATCGAACCAATGAGAATAAACCATGCCAGCCGAAGGTCACAGGCCTAGCGCCATCCTGTACAGTCCCTGAACTGTTTGAGCTGGAATAATAATGTATGTTAGTGATACTTACAGATTACATTTCAGGGGTAGTGTCTCACCTCCTCTTTTAAAACTTACATACTAAGTTGCAGTTTACCACTGCTCATCTCTTCTGCTATTTTGACAACGTCAGTCGATCATCTCATAGAATCGATATCTCTGTTATTGAATGCGCCATTCGTAAATATCAACTATCTGAAGCAAAAAAGACATTATGTCAATTCATACATATTCCCTAATTTTAAAATCAACAAAGGCCGTCTGCCTATTTTAATGCAGAAACGGTAATGATGTGACCATCAAGAATACGTCAGACAGCCTTACTTGACCCCTTTCGACACCAGTCTACCCGAATAGAAACGTACAGTAAGAAAACCATGATTTTCACTGTGACAGTACAGTAATTTTACAATAATTTACAGTAAATTCTAGTGTTTGACTATAATACAAAAACAATAAACTTTAACGTTTATAAAGTAAATTTCAATGTAAAATCGACTTTTACAGTAAAAAAGGGGGTGGTTATGTATCTTAACATTAAAAAAATCGATTTTTTTCCATATATTTTTTCTCGAAAACAGCAAAATTTAATGTGAATTTATTGTATCAATTTTTTGCTGAACAGTAAAGTTGATTATTACATTACATTTTATTGTAAATCTACTGCGAGAACACCGCGTCCAACAATGTTAAAACAGTAATAACTATAATATTTATTGTTTTATGATTGTTTGTTGGGTAAATGCTATTGTAAAATTCTATCCGGGTAGCCTTACCAAGCCATAACGTGGGTGGCGGCGTGACAGCTGCCAAATCGGGTTGAGAACATCTTGAAGCAACATCTGATGTTGCTCCAAATGTATGTGATCCAAGACTGACTTGAATAGTTCCATTGAGTATAGTTTTCATACCTTACATCATTAGAATCACTGTTCTCCATTCACCCACGATTATATATTTGCACTAATCTGCCCCTTATTATAGCATTTACAATGCAATGATGCTCAATCGGGATTACACATTCTTATCACAATATGACAATTTTTTTATAAAGGTATTCTGAAAATGCGTGCATGCGTTGAAAAGTTCTTACGCGGTCACCACGAAATCTCAGAAACCAATTTATCCACTATTCTAAAAATTTTCCTGCCAGAAAATCTTATTTGCCAAGAAATATAGTGAGTGCATGAAATTGTTTTCAGCAAACTCACGCTAGAGCTCGCTGCACCCAATTATGCGAAAAGACATGGTTATCGTACCGGGCCACTGTAATTGATCGCAATGGTAGTAAAATGTAATCCCAATGGGTGAGGAGAGCCCACCATATATTTACTAAATGTTAACAACTGTTCAAATCGTTTCAATAGTCCTTCCCAAAATCAATATTTAAATTATAAGCGTAAAATATTCAGTCAGTCAATATAGAATGTCTGAAATAAAGTATCTATTTACTTAATCGGTCGTAGATTTTCATAAAAACACTTTCTCCCAAAGGGTTCGACTAAAATTCCATAGGACCCCCGCAACAATTTATGTTCATGATACTTCTGAAAAATGCGGCAATGACCATATAGAGTAATTACACCAATTATGGATATACTATGTCCGTCATAATAATGTTTTCAATTTGTTAGTAGTTATTATTTTTTCATTATTTTCAATAGGAACACAATTTCCGAAATACATATGGTGGGATATTGAATTTTTGAACTTCTGAATCAATAGTAGACTATGAAAAATATATTTCATGCATGCTTATGTAACACAATAATTTCATAGATTAGCTAGCATGGACTTAAGTTGCCGGTGAACTATATAAGGAGCAACATAGAAGTTGCCTGGCTCGCCTTAATCAGTCCTAGTTCTGAACCTTGAAAGAGACAACAGGCCGTCGTCGCGGGCTACATAGGCCGTGTGTCGGGCAATCTTAGCTTAACACTCTAAACATAAAAGACAATCGCGCGCCTCGATGGCTCGCCGCAGCAGAAGATGTAACGTCAATCTATTTCTATCACTAAATAACACCGCGTGAAAACAACCACTCATTAACAGAAGTAAGAGGATAAATCCAGATCCCAAAACCTTCTAACAACAAATTACGTGCCCGATACCCGAAGACCAAAAAGAGGCTTTCCATTCCCACCCCAGAACGTCAATACCAAGCGATGGGAATTAAGCAGGCCACTTCCGGAATCGCAACGACTATCCCCGGGTGATGAGAGCAACCGCGAACCCACAAACAGTAACACAAATAACCAACATCTTACATGTAACGAATAAGAACTTACATGTAACGATGAGTTTATTTTCCCCTGGAGCTAGATACTCTTAAAAGATGATCTATGCCGTAATGGAACATGCTTTTAGATCCCATCAAAACATCTCTTCAATTGACTTTCAATACCAAGTAGAGGCGCATTCCCAATCATCTATATTGATTGATGGCCTAAATAAAATATATGTTACAAAATGAAAAAGCTTCTATGTTTATCCCAAAATGATATCCAAAAACAAATTTGTCACACAAGTCGTGTCTAATAAAAATGACTTTTTGTTTGACAATTATTACTTCTAAAAAACCAATAGCTATGTTGTTGTCAACTTCTATTTCATCAGTGCTTTTATGGTCGTTATCGTAGCTCAGAATAATATAGCGGAGGAGGATAACTCCAAACCTTTAACACATTCCCTCTGATGCAAATATTAATCAAAAAATCGCTGTGCAGCAGAGTTCCATTAGTCGCACCAATCTCAAAAATATTTCATATACCAGAGTCACAAACAACTGGTTAAATTAATTTCAATGGTTAATAAAATTATAGAAACTCATACTTCATTACAAATTTCCAACAGATTTACAGAGTTGCTAAAATGTAGAAAATAAAATCGACAATCAAAATTCAAATTATCAACCGCCTTACATCAGTTGCATCGTTTTTCCTTATTCTAAGTCACCCCCATTAGTCACTTTTCATATTCCCTTAGTCACTTAATGTGACAAAATTTGTCACCTTGGTGACATCTCTCACTTTAAGTGAGATGACTTGAAAATTTCCGATCACCTTAGTCACGTGAGATTTGTGTCACCTCACCGAAAGTGACCGTCAGAATAACCCCCGCAGTTGGAACGTTGCGCTCGTGTCGAATTGACATGCAACAAATTAGCTGTCATGCTGACAGATGAAGAAGTGCATCGCGAAGATAGAAACAACGATGAAGGGACCATTCATCGATTAAGTAACGCAAAAAATGCCCAAAATTGACTCCCTCCTCGCTCTACTTCTCTATCCCCCCTTCCATATTACGTAACACATTCGCTATAAATTTCTTCTCTAAAAATATGTTACATAACGTTCTAGCTTGCTCTCCCTTCCCCTATGTAACAACATGTCACAAATTGTCGGACCCACTACCCCCCCCCCCCCAAATACGTTACATAATTTATGAATGGTCCCGAATATGACTAAAACATGGATAAACAAACAACATACGAGCGAAAGTAGAATAAAAACCATTTTGAAAGTGTAGATAGTAAAATACGTTGGAATAGAAAATTAGAATTTGTGAGCAAGGAGATTAATTTCGCATGGTGGATAGCTTGTAGTGTGAGCTGCACAGTAGAGTAAAGGCGGATTTTAAAGATATTGTTTTCGCCTGCCGTTCGAACAAAATCAGAAACGGTTTCTCGAATAGTGTGCAGGACGGTTTCTTCTCCCTTAAAGCACGAAAAGTGTTTGTACAGCAAGCTAGCGGAATTCAATGACATCGATTGGGTCCAATGCGAAGAATATAAGTATTGGGCACATGTTTCGTGCGCAGGTGTCAACCAAGAGGTGGCGAACGTTACTTGGCGTTGTCCACGATGCTTTCCGCAAAGCGCTCGGAGTTCCGGAGACTACAGCTAAGAAGCTAACAAGTCCGCCCCGAAGAGCGATGCAGGGTCCGATCGTGGAGCTGGTTCCGTCTTAGACCTGACTGAGCAGCAGTTGAAAGAGGAACAGGTAGCAATGGAGATGACCTTTGCAAGGCAGATTGGTTTGCGGGAGCAGCGTCTTGCTAAGCAACGAGAGGCGGATGAAGCTAGAGTGGGAGATGCACGAGCAGGAGCTACAAGTGCAGTGGTAGCTAGAGCATGAACAGAAAATGCTTGACTGCTAAATGGTCGCAGATCGTGAATTCTCGCAGAAGCAGGATGCCATTCGGGAACAGTTCGACGACAGTATTAATAAGGTCAACGCGTTGAAGGCCAAATATGACGCTATCGGCGGTACTTCGGAAGCGGAACAGAATGTGGAAGACTGGATGCTGGATTATCGGGGAGCCTATCCAAAGCAAGGCTATCGGTAGATGGCTGATAAACTCGCGTGTCCGAAGAATGTCGACAATCAGGTGCCGTTAGATAAGTCGTTCGTTGTCGAAGCCTGCTGATTCGAGCGAAGTGACGAAGATGTGAGTGACGAGGAAATTTCGAAGGTCCCTCCGAGTAGATGCAGTCGCAACAGTCTTCCAAGCTGCGGAGAAGTAAACGGGCCGGGGTGTATTGTTGGTCGTATCACAAGAGATCAGCTAACTGCTCGCAAAGCGATCTCCGAACCATTCCAAGTTTAAAGGGGAAGCAGAAGTTTGGCCGTTGTTTATCAGCAGCTTCGAGTACACGATTGCAGCCCGCGGGCTCTTAAACCTTGAGAATTGGAAGCGTTTGCAGGACTGTGTACAGGGTCAGGAGTCGGCTAGTGCTGCCGGACTCTGTTCCGGGTGTGGTCAGGGATCGTCGGAATCCGTTCGGAAAACCGAAGAAGCTGCTCAGAACGTTGCTGTCAAAGATGAGGAACGCGCCATCACCGAGAGCTGATCGATTGGAGACGTTCATCAGCTTCGGCGAAGCAGTTATGCGACCACCTTGAAGGGTCGGGGCTCTGCGACCACCCAAACAATCCGATGCTGGTGCAGGAGTTAGTTGACAAGTCGCCACCGAACTACAAACTTAATTGGGTCTGGTATAAGCGCAGAAAGGTGGACAGTCCGTTGCGGATGTTCACGAATTTCACAAATGACATAGTTTCGGATGTGTCGGAGGTAGTTCTCGACGTTGTCCCTAAGCGAGCGCGAGACGGAACGGACGTTGTCCCTAAGCGAACGGATCATCTCATCAGGTGCTGTGAGGAGTTAAAGCAGATAAACATTGTCGCCAGGTTGAGAGAGGTTGAGCGTCAAAACCTGTGTGGTCTTTGTTTGAACAAGCACGGAAACAGTAAATGCACCTCGACGATATGATGCTTGATGCAAAACTGTCGTGGAGACCATCATCCCCTTATGCAACGAACGGAGGCATCAGTGCGGCTGCAGAAGGCAGAGTGTAATGGTACCGAAAAGGAAGATAGTGCGGTGATTTTCCGCATGATGCTGATGATGCATTACGTGGGCAAGTGGCAGTTCGATACTACTGCGTTTTTCAACGAAGGGTGGTCGGCTCATTTGAGTATAATGAAGGACTATACCCTGTCTTGACTACAGTTCAAGATGAAATGAAGGCTAAACTAAACTTCGACATCTCATATGAGGTCCACATGGTATGTTGTCAGATATGGGATGTAGGGGGTCCCATCATACTACCTCAAGGAACAATATCATTCTTCTCAGATAGCCAAGCAGCACTGTTGGCAATAAGGTCGTCGAAACGCGAATTCAATCTTGTTTAGAAGTGCATCACATCTTTACAACAACTGGTAACTCGGAATAAGGTAATGATCTTCTGGGTACCAGGCCACCAAGCAATCATTGGTAACGAAATATCTAAAGAGTTAGCCAGGCGTGATTAATCAAACATGTTTGTTGGACCAGAGCCATTTCTAGGCATACGTAGGTAACGTAGTAGGCGTTGGGCAAACTCTAATGGATTTAAAACGAAACGGGAGATTCCAACAAAAATGCAAACTTCACCTAACTCACAAACTAACTAGTTAACATTTAAGGATCCTTGCAGGACCAGCCAACTAAATTTTGCCATTAATAATTCACATATGAAAAATTATATTTGACAATTTAGACCTAATATTGGTCGACCTCTTCCAAGTACGCTATAATATACGATCGTTTTAGGTTTTACACCAACCGACATAACCCCACATAATGAGCCGGATGAACTTCGTTTCACATTTCTTGGTGGTTCGTTTACACAGGAGTTACGTGAGTTTCCGTTGCACTCGAACTCACGCAACTGACAAAGTAAACAAACCACCGAGAATGGTCAAAAATGAACTTCATTCATCATGAGTTCATTCGTGTCGTCATCTTGTAGAACTCAATTGAATACTATTCGATGACATCACAAATGAACTCGAGTGTTCATTTTTGACACTTCGCTAGTATTGTTTACATGGACTTGGAAAATTTCTTTGCGATTTGTGGTCCAGATGTAGTATTTTTCTATCTGTTTACACCTGTATCCGCGAGTCAGTGTGTGGCCACTTTTGTATAGGGTCAGATCCGTAGATTTTGCGTTTTCCCTACCAAAATCCAAATTTTTTTTGAAAAATTATTGCATGTGAATTTAGAATTTTTATATTTACTCCTAACTGCTATAGCGTTTTGCTATCTTGGAATTAATTTCACTTTCCCATGTCAATAAAGAGCTCAATTGGAGCTTTAGGGCGTTTTTATAGTAACTTCACTTAATACTTTTCAGTTTTACATCAGGAAATAGTTCAGATTTTGTTTGTGGAAATAAATCAGTCTTTTTGTTATCACCGGAATTACCAAGTTATGCTTACTTACCTTACCGTTCAGGCTAGAGCCTTGTTGTGCTGTATGCAGAAGCCGTCTTCACTCCACTCGGTCCATTGCTGCTTGTCGCCAGCCTCACAGTCTTCGAAGGGTCCGCAGGTCGTCCTCTATCTGGTCGATCCACCGTGTTGGCTGTGCGCCCCGTCTTCTTGTTTCTGTAGGACCCTACAGCCCTCAAGAACGACATCCTTAGGACGTGTCTTCACCGGGTCTTCGTCCGACATTCTTACAACGTGTCCA
Source organism: Topomyia yanbarensis (assembly GCF_030247195.1). Classification (NCBI taxonomy): domain Eukaryota; kingdom Metazoa; phylum Arthropoda; class Insecta; order Diptera; family Culicidae; genus Topomyia; species Topomyia yanbarensis. Next base: position 164,013,826 of record NC_080670.1, read on the forward strand.
GCCCACCGTAAACGTCCTATTTTTGCGGTATGCGCGATGGATGATTCTTCCAGCAGCTGATGCAACTCATGGTTCATTTGCCTGCGCCACGTTCCGTCTTCCATCTGTACGCCACCATAGATGGTACGCAACACCTTTCGTTCGAAAACTCCAAGGGCGCGTTGGCCCTCAACAACCATAGTCTAGGTCTCGTGGCGTAGAGGACCACCGGTCTAATCAGCGTCTTGTAGATAATCAACTTCGTGCGGCGGCGAATTTTGTTCGACCGGAGCGTCCTCCGGAGTCCAAAGTAGGCACGATTTTCCGCGAAGATCCGTCTCTGAATTTATCTGCTGGTATCAGTGTCGGCGATTACCAGTGAGCCCAAATAAACGAATTCGTCGACCATCTCGATTTCGTCACCGTCAATCCGAACTCGGGATACGACTCAGCGAAAAGAAAAGAGCTGTGGCAGATTATGTCAGAACATGGTTTCCCTGCGAAACTATTTAGACGGATACGTGCGACGTTGGATGGTTCAAAATCAAGTATTTGAATTGCAGATGAGATCTGCATTCTCCATTGTAAAAAAAGCTGAGACCGTTTGGGCAGTCTTTTCCAAGCGAATACCAGGTTGGTTGAGGTCCCATCAACAACGGATCAGATGTTCAGCCTGCGGATGTTCGTAGACAAATTCCGGGAGTACAACTTGCAGAACCTGCACTGCCGCTAGAAGCATAATTGTCCCATGTGTATAGGGATTCCCATAGCACATGGGACAGTTATGCTTCTAGCGGCAGTGCATCTGTTCATTGATTTTAAGGCGACGTACGACTCAGTGAAAGAAATGAGCTGTGGCAGATTATGTCAGAACATGGTTTTCCGGTGAAACTATTTAGACGGATACATGCGACGTTGGATGGTTCAAAATCGAGTATTCGGATTGCAGATGAGATTTCAATCTCATTTGTGACCTTAGATGGTCACAAGCGTGTAAATGAACAGTTTTGCGGCCGATATTGACGTAATTGGAATCGATCGTAGAGCAATGGAAGAGGCCTTCGTGCTTTTTAAGAGTGAGACAGCGAGGATAGGCTTAGTCATCAACTCAGGCAAGACAAAGAACATGGTCGCAGGTAAAGAGAGAGGTAGGTCCAGTGGTGTTGGTTCGGAGGTAGTGCTTGATGGTGACGTGTTTGAAGTGGTCGAAGAATTCGTTTTCTTGGTACACTTATGATTTGCAACAACGATGTGTCCCGTGAGGTGAAAAGACGTATTGCAGGGCCTTTTACGGTATGCGTAAGCAGCTTAGGTTCCGCAATCTGCAAACGAAAACAAAATTCTGATAATATTGTTATGCCGGGCGACTTCAACTTACCTGGTTTTACGTGGTGCCAGGCAAGTAATGGATTTCTACTGTTTACCTGCACAATTCTTCGCTTCCTCCGGCATACCACAAGGATCCATCTCGGTCCAGTAATATTCCTCCTCTGATGTCAATATCACCTTACAAAGACCCCGCCTTTCTTTCGCCGACGACATGGAAATTTTTCGACAAATACCGAATGCCGAGCTTCTTCAGAGGGAACTGGACAGCTTTTGTACTTGGTGTGATCTAAACAGAATGGTTTTAAACGCCATCCGACTCAGTTTAACTAAATGGAAACGCCATCCGACTCAGTTTAACTACGACTCGAGCATTCCAAGACGCTCTCACGTCAAGGATCTCGGAGTCATCGTGGATTCAGCACTAACGTTCAAACCACATACTTCATACATCGTGGATAACGTATCACGACAGCTTGGGTTCATCTTCCGAATAGCGAAAAACTTCGGGGACGTATACTGTCTTAAATCGATTTACTGCGCGTTGGTCTGCTCAACGTTAGAATATTGTTCTGCTGTTTGGAATCCGTACTACCAAAACGGGATTGACAGAATCGAGGCTGTCCAACGCCGATTCATACACTTCTCCCTTCGGTATCTCCCATGGCGAAACAGATTTCAGCTGCCGAGATATGAAAACCGTTGCGAGCAAATACACCTCAAACCACTCAGCATTCGGAGGGACTGCTCTCGAGCCCTGTTGCCAGAGTGGATTGTACTACAATTCTAGAAGGCCTGAATCTCCAAGCCCGCATTCGAACACTGCATACTTACTCTCTTCTGCGATTACCTTTTTAGGAGAACCAACTACGGTCGCAGCAACGCACTGATAAAATTCTCCTGTCGCTCTTTATGCCCACGAAGCGTGGACGTTGTGGGAGGCAGATGGGAGAGCATTCGGAGTCTTCGAGCGTAAAGTGCTGCGGACAATACTCGGCGGGATATGCGAAAATGGAGGGTGGCGTAGACGCACGAATCATGAGTTATACCGAGTATACAATACTGCGGATATTGTTAAACAGATAAAATACGGCAGACTGCAATGGACTGGTCATGTTGTACCAATGTCGGAAGAAACAATTACGGAAACAATATTCAGCAGGGAGCCAGGAAGAGAACGCCGACTTCGTGGGATGTCACGCACACGTTGGCTATTCGCAGTGGAAGAGGACTTGTGTTCCCTGAACGTGCGGGGAACTGGTAGGATGCGGCTCAAAACAGTTCAGAGAGCTTGTAGTGTTAGAATTTTGAACCACGTTTCTTGTACTGGGTGGGACAAACATTTTCTAAGTCCAGGTGAACAAGTTCTCTGAACTGTTGGAAAAGGTAGGTTAAACAGTTTCATGTAATGGTCTATACTGAGGCGGTCGATAAGATTTCATCTAATCGATTTGAGAAAACCGTAAAGCGACCAAGATGACATGCAGTAATTACGGAACGGAGGAGTGATAGGTCGTTCGTTGCAGGTTGCAGAGTTGTTGACCTGCAGGAGGAACGTTATATCTCGGTAAGTGGCGAAAAGAAGAAGGGATGTGCAATGTGGTGAGACCTAGGGGCAGATCACTTGTGATGCATTTTTAAAAATCAGCTAAATTAAATGCATTTCTTTCCATGAAAATAGAAATTCGTAATGTATTTTGCGTCGCGCATGAGACGTCAAAACCCTACAAAAAATTAGCCCTACATTCAACAAACATCGAACAAAGTGAATCAGCGTAGGACGTTTGTTAAACAAACTTTTCTACGAGGGAGTGCAAAGTTGATGCAAAAATGGAAATTAAATGCATTTTTTCTAATTTGATGCAAATTTGTTATACATTTCTAGAGTGATCTGCCCCTAGGGTGAGACGCATGTAAAAGATGTCAAGGAAAAATGCTTGACAGAAAATAATAGTGCAAATTATAACATAGGAGTAGGAACAGGGCGAAATGACAGTGAATATAAATTTAACACAGAAAAATATGAGCTCATTTTATTGCAAGCTAAGGGAAACGTTTCTAGAGAAAAATGTAGCATGATATTCGCCCGGCCGGCCAGAACAAACTAGCAATAGCGATGTGATCGCTGAAATAAACAGAAGTTTAAAAGAATGCTTTTAAAATATTTTGAGCGACTTAGTGGAATATATAGTTACAACTTTACCAAACAGCGGGATATTTTTTCCTAAAGTTAAAATTATCTATCGTATCACCTGGTCCGGAAAAATCAAAGTGAAATCCGAAGGCCCGGAGATCGCCCCAAAAACCGGAGTCTCCGGGTTAAATCTGGAGAGGTGGCAGCAGCCCTAGACACAGTGTGCATGAATTTTCAAATTTCATTAATTTACTCATGTCATGGAATAGTCGAAGGTTATTAAATAAAAGAGTAAAAGTGTTATTTGATCTCTTTATTGTAATTAATAATTAAAACAAAATATTTTACAGAAAATTAATTCACACTTTCCGTGTTTATGCATATTGAATGCAGAATGTGTGTCAAATACCTCATTTTCTAATATTTAAAGTTTGCCAAATGAGTAAAGCATTGCATTCTATTTGTAGCTTGTCAAATTTACGTTTTTAAATATATTTTTTTGCATTTTTTGTTATATTTTTCACTAACATAGGTTTCGTACTAAATTATTCCATCCCTGATGAGACAGGTTGTATGTTGACAAAAAGAAAAAGGTAAATTGTAGAGTTCACACTTTTGCACACTTCAAAGAAGCGCCAACCGCATTACGGCCTTCCGCCACCGGGCACACTCCTTGATTAACTTCCGCTCCTCGTTGACCAGCACCTCGTACTGTCGGTTCAGCTCCCGGGCTTCACTTTCCAGCTTCAGCTCACGATCCTTGCGGTTGATGCGAGATTTGCGGGAAGCTTCATTGTTCTTGTCACGCTGTTCACGGTAGCGCATGTCCACCTCGTTCAGATGTTGATACTCGGACCGATCCCGAACCGAACACAACGGTTTCGGGGGGCGACCTCGGCGTTTCAGGGGACGGGTCGAGGACGTTTCCGAAGTGTTGTCTCCGTACACCGAAGAGGTGGTGGATGAGGTGGCGCTACGGAAACGCTTGCTGCCATTGGTGGATGCCGTGAGTTCCTCAAGGTTTTCGATGGTTATGGTTGGTAGTTTGCGTTTTGCCGGATTGAACAAATCACTGAGGGTGGTTCCGCAGATGGTGGATTGCTGCGAAACGGGGACTGGTGCGGCCGGGAACGGCGTATCGGTGAATGGGAGCATTGGTTTTTCTTCGATCGGAGACTTGCTAATGATGTCGTAGTCCTGTGGGTAGAGAGAATAATTTGATTTAGTAGGGGGTCTGCTTGACGGGGTGTTTTTTTGGTTGAAAGGGGTAGTTTCTAAACAGGAAGAAAGTTGACACTTAGAAAGCCGACGGATTAGATATACCAGGAAAATTTGTTTAATTTATTCACTCTATATGAGAATTCAATGAAATGACTTATAAAGCACATCGAAGATGTTTCGGATGGGTAGAAAAAAATATAAAGGACAGATGCGCCCAGATAGTAAATCAGATATTTCCAATCAGTTGTATTAGAAACGTGTTATCGCATTCATCATGAACGTTACTCATTGAACTTGGCGCTTGCAATTGTTGACTCAATTTGTTTACAATATTCAACTTTGTATGTAACACAAAGGAGTTTAATAAAAAGATGGGCGAGTTCTACAAATTCAGTAACAATAAGAACCATGTTTACACTAGGAAGGTTTTAATTTTACATCAGCAATTTTCATTCTCATTTTAATTTTCATTAATTGCAATTATAGCAAACTGCAACTAGAACGCCGCAAACACGGGAAATATGCACAGCAAAAGTGCTTCAATCGTCCAATATTATCGCTAGCTCGTAATTCCACGAAATCGAACAACGACAAGTAAATATCGTATGTTCAATATCGAAGGGACTAATGTCGCTCTCAATATCAACGAAAACGAGTGTGCGGAGGAAATAATGAAATTGAATTTACACGCATGCTTTGTCTTAGGCCGCTGCCTCATTTTCGTTTTCGCAATGTTCTGATAGTTTGGAAAGTTGCGTCACTCTCCGGACATTTTCGCCTGATTTTGGTAAATGAAAAAACATTTTTCGACTCTGACACTAGGATCAAACTACTAGTGACGTGCCTTCAAATCCACCATGAATACTTTTGAACGAGAATACATTACAGCGAGAACGCGAGCAATGAATATTGAAAAGACTCTGACTGCGTCCAGCTTGAAAGTAATGACAGCCGAACTGACGCCGATGGGCACCCGAAGTTCACGATCATAGATAAAAAGGAGATGCCTGGAGAGGAAGAGGAGAGTAAAAAGGCAATGATTGACCAATAAGGCCATTTGTGGCAAAAAAGAACAAGCGGTTGGCGCACTGTCGTTATCCGAAAAGCAAACATACGGAAGAAAGAGGAACTTAAGAAGGAGACACTCAGGATTCGACTGGAAAAAAATCAGAGCGATGTATTGATTGTCGAGGTTCGACTCAGAAATAAAGCAAACAATATGGTAAAAACCCGGCACGCCCATCTAGGCAAGATGTTGTTCGAGTTGAGAAAGGATCCTATGGTTAAGCTCTTAGTTTTAAGATGTTAGACTTGAAAGTAAGTTTTAGGAACACTATTCAACGAGACAGTTGTTGAGTTCAGGAACTTGAAGATGAAGAGTGTCCCGAAGGAATATTTTAATCTGATAGATCTATACGATTACCCGAATGAGCAGGTAGACGGCGCCGATACGAATTTCGACGACCGTACCTGTCCAATAGTTGGGATAATTCATTGGTAACCCAGGTTGATGCTCGGTTCAAGACTATCTATGTTATTGCGCATAATTGTAGCAGGATAGGACAAAATCTTCTTGGGGTCTTTCACCCTTTTTGTGCGTAGTGTGTCACGGGAGGCCACTAATATCGCTTCACTTGACGTGACTTTCCTCGCCGGATTCTGAGGGTCGACTGGAATAAGGGGAAATTCCCTATTGCCATTAAACGGGTACCCACGGCATCCGACTGACTCTTCAGAATTGGATGAGGAAAGTCACGTAGAGTGTAATTAGATTAGTAGACTCGCGTCACATGCTGCGCAGAACAAGGGCGATTATCATGAACTGGTATGAAAGTAAGATACTCTGATTGTGAATCGCCCCTTTGAAACTCACCGTTCCCGAAGTGATGTACGTGAGTAGATCGAATTCTTCACTTTCTTGCTTCAAATTTTCCGCCTCCAGATCGAGCAAATCGTTGGTCAGTTCCGGAGTGTGAATGACCATGTGCGATGTTGTCAAAGTGCTCAGATCGTCATTCTTCACAACCTCCGGCGGTGGATTTCCGATTTTAAGCTTCAGTTTCGGTATTTTCCGCCGTGGGCTATCCTCGGTCATCCTGCTACCCTTTCCCTGTGGTTTGTCCCTCTTAATGGTTGGCGACTGTTGTTTTGATTGTGCTATTGGCGCTCCTCTTTGCGATAGACTTGCTTCCTTCACCGTAGTAGTATTTATCAATAAATCTTGGCTCTTGCCGTCAAATGGTAGCTTAATAGTATAGTTGTGTTCTAGCTGCGTTTGCGTTTTAATAACATCAATAGATTCGTCTTTACTGTCGACGATCTGAAGTGCTGCCTGCGACCTCGCTGCTGCAACTGGACTTGGCTCGTCCTGCTTATTTTTCTTCCGCTTCACATTTAGTTCGTCATCATCGTCGTCTTCATCAGCATCACTGAAGAATGAGTTGGCTATCGAGGGGTGGGTTGTTTCCAGCAAAGCCTCAATCGCCGTGGGCTCCGTCGTTGTTTGTGCAACAAGTACCGCTGCAGGAGGAAGGCTAGCTTCCTCCTGCAGTAGTTTAAGAAAACTGGGCGATACGATTTCCTCTCCGTTGGCGGAGTTGGAATTCACCGAAACTAGACTGTTAGATTTACAGTAGAATGAATTTGAAAGTTGTTCGATTTCCTCATGCAGCGGAATGCTGTGCTCGCTCTCTTCGTTCCCGTCGATGACCGTACTAGGTGAGAATATGAAATCGACACAAGTTTCCAATTCGTCAGGTTTACGTTCCATATCGCCCGAACTGCTGTCCGGAGAGGCCACACTGTGGATTGGGGTGTTGATAAAGCTCGCTGGACTAAGAATCACCTCCTCGAAGCAGGGTTCAAACTCCCAAGAGTTGAACCCTGGCGAGAGGGTCGATTCCTCCCGGTTGGACGATGGCGGTGTCATTGGATTTCGGTTTTTGTTACACTTCTTGTCGTGCATTTTGATGCTGTTTCTGCTATTGTTGTCGTTATTATTGTAATCCTCTTCGCTTCTGTCAGTGATGCTGCTGGTACTAAATACGTTTGCTAGATTAACTTTCGCTTCGGACGCTCCGAGTCCTCCGAAACTTCCATACTCAAATCCGCAGACGTCTTCCGGTCTCGGTGTATTGAGCTGTTCACCTATTGTATAACTTCCGTTGCTGAAGCCACTCGGCCAAAGCTCCGTAGCGCCCATAAACATGCTGCAGTTTGGCCACTGGACCAGGGAAGGAAACGACGGAGTACTGTGCTCCGTGATAGTTGTGTTCGTCCAAATGGGTTCTCCGAACACAACACCACTTCCGATCGAGACTGTCGTGCTTGCCTGCTGCTGTTGCTGTTGGTCGTGCTGATAGCTTGATAATCTTGAATTTTTTGAGCTGTTGTCCGTTTGTGTCAGTTCTCGGTAAAATAAGGAGGCGTCGAACTGCGACTGTACGCTTGTTTGTTGCTGTCCTTGCTCTAGTTGGTACACTGGAAAGCTGAATATCTCGCCACGAACGGGACTCGCTTTCGATTCCGGCTGCCTGTGCCATGGTGAAAGAGACTATCGTGGAGCATGGTGGGGAAAAGTAAAGAGAAAAAAAGGGAGTGTTAGGATTCGCTTGGTTTCTGCACAGTTGCTAGTCTCGGCTTACAATGTATTCTCCGTTGAGTTGTAATGAAATTTTAACGCTTTAGGCTTCACCAATGGATGAGCTGAGAGTTTTGGGCCCTCAACCTGAAAAGAAATAAGAGATTATTTGCATCAGTTAGGCGTAATAAAGAAATAGTTGAAACTGGTGATCTGGCTGGGGATCTGCAGCTGCATTTTCTTCATAAAAAAGAATGTGGTGTAAGCAAGAGTTCCTAGAGAAATGTATAAATTTATAAGGCGTTTTGTTGTTTGTAAACAGCTCCACTCGATTTTTGTATTCTCAGTTTTAAATTAACGTGGTTTCAAGATATTCATCATGCAAGAAAAGAAAATATAAATAATTGTGCACAGTTCTTTTTAAAATCTATCGGCGGCAGCCTAAATTCTGATATAACTGCTGGATTAGTCTAAAAGTGTTGTAGCTAGAGTAAAATTTAAAAAATTACAAGGAATCTCACAATTCTCCGCAAAGTGCAAATCAAGCATCGTAGTGAACCGTTCCTCATCAACTGTGGTTGAAGGTCATTCGGAAAAAGACCGATTCCAACATCTAGGAATGGGATTTTATGAAAAAAACTAAATGCTACTCGCTTTCCTGTGTGGCGAATCCATCTCCGAGATGGTTATACATGTTACCGAGGAAGTAAATAACCCAACCGAAGCCTGAAACAACACACAGTGGCCAGAATCCTAGCCCGTAAACTATACGACCAGGTGCTAACTCAACTCGCTAGATGTGTCTTGGTCGATAGTGAAACCTTTGCGAAAGCTGCTCTCTGTTGCTGAACGACTGGAGTGTACTACATGATCAAGTGAATTGTAGATGCTGCCGTTGACCTGTACAACAGACTACAGTTTGACTGTGTTGAGCATCCGTGCTAAAATGCCAACATCCTAAAAAATCTCCCAGCACTAACTCCATGCTTCGGAATCTAAAATATATTCGTGCAAAAGCTCTACGTGAATACACAAATCGACGCTGTCCTCTTTTCTAGAGCTTCTTTGTGATAGCCAGTAATGAGTACCGCAGTTACATTAAACTGCTGTACAAACGATATGTGAACCGCATCCAACGACGAATTCCGCAGGTCTACTGGCCATTCGTTATTACGAAGAGAAAAGAAGCTGGTCTTCCGTCTAGAATTATTAACAATAACGAAGTAGTGACTACGACTGCGGCAAAATGCTCACTATTTGCCAGTTACATCTAGAGTGTCTCCACGACTGATGCGCCATCTGCTATCGAGTTCGAAAACATAGCTCTTGATGTTCCCGTTGATGCCGTTGATATGGATGTATACCCTATTTCAGGATAATCGGTTCTCTTTGTCATTCGGAAAACTGTATCGTCTTATGCTCCAGGAGTAAGTGCCCTCAGCTGTTCTGAGAAAATGTTCCGATAATTCAGCGATCTCATAAGCCCAACTTTTCAAGGTCAGTTCCGCAGCAAACATCTCCTGACGAATGAAAGTGTTCGGTGATGTTTCCGGTGTACAACAAGATGACAAACGCAACATCTATAACTGTCGTGGAATAACTTCTCTGAAAGTCTGTTCTCAGCTTGCGGATACTACATTAGCACTTGTCAGCACAGTTTCTACCCCGGTCGATCGGTTGAGATGAACCTCGTCCAAAAAACTCCAGATGGACACAATCTACACAGATCTTAAGGCTGTGTTTGACACTATTAACCACTAGATACTGTTAACGTTAGCTTCATGCTTCTCAAACCATTCGGGAGTTCCTCAAGGTAGTATGCTTGGTCCGCATCTGTTTCCACTGTTCGTGAATGTTACGGTTTTCGTTTTGATGTGTGGATGTTGCTGGAATTCAGTTGCAACACGTTGACTACATGAGATTTCAGCGTCAATCTAGATGAAAGGCTTACGCTATACCCAACGAACATTGACAAAGCTAATAGTCTACTGGTTTTATGATCGAAATTTGCAAAGAATTTTGGAATCCTTTTTGTTCACTGGTGCATTGACAGTTGGAATTTGCAAATATCGTCTTGTGCCCCCATCATGCAATGGAACTAAAGAATTGAAGCAGTCTAGCGCAGATTCATCCAATATGCGTTACGTAAATTGCCTTGGAATGATCCGTTGAAACTGTCGCCATACGAAGACCGTTGTCTCTTATTAGAACTACATACTTTAGAATATCGTAGACGCGCGTCGCAGACAATCTTCGCGTCTAATCTTCTTCTGGCTAAATATGATGTTGTCGATCTCCTGTCACAGATTGACCTCTACGTATCAACTCGTGTTCTTCATCTTCAAACATTGCTGCAGACCGAAATGCGCAACACTGACTACGCTGTTAACAGTCCGATTTTAGCAATGATCCGATTTTACCGACTTCTCGATTTCGTCCAAAGTTCTATACAGTTTCGAAACTTTTTCTGGCCCCTAGAAAGGAATTTCGGGTCTCTAATTCTACAAGGCTCCAGCTCGCGGCACGGTTCCTGGCAGATTAAAAACCAACGATTTTCTGACGGATCGGAAGAATGGGCGAATTTCACCTTTCATGGAGTGCTGTTGTTCAATTATGTTTTGGCCGGATCTAGCCAGCTGCCATTACTGCGAGCAGGGATGCCAACGGTACTGGTAAACTACATTTTTTCGGTATATTTACATTTGTACAAGCCGTACAGCCCGCTACAGCGATGCATCACTACAGCTCTTGCCAGAATGGTAGCCAAACCGAGTGCATTTTCCCGTACAGCAGTAGAATACATTTTTGTTTTGCTGCTGTACTCCGACTGCTCGGTGAGAGTGTGGCGTAGTAAAGTTTGTTCTCTCGCTTTGTACACTTTTCTCTGCATAGTCAATGGGAGAGGCTCGTACACGAAAGCGTTGATGCCGGTCGTAGCGTAAACGAACCGCATTCATTGTCGTCGTTTGTGATTAAAAATATTGAATAGCTTAAAAATATTAAAAAGTGTGAAATAAGGAAAGAGAAGCTGTACCGCTCGCGTCTGGTGACTGTACTGGGGGCAGTATTTTTTTTATGTTACTGCTTTGCTTACCGACTATATTTTTTTAATGCTCACAGAGGTCTAGTGAAGCGTTGGCCCGATTTGGAATACCTTCCTTATTAGTTATTACTCAATAACATTTTACTTGTGTCAAATCGGCGGTGGTCAGCTATTTTCGTCCGCGTCCCTTATCACCTATTTTATAAAGTGATTCATAAGCAGTGCTATCTTTGAAAATGAACCACCTTGTTTATGCAACTAATTTTTCCGGTCTTTTTTTAAATGCAAATAATTAAGCAATCTTCATTTCGTTATATTCTGAATTGCGCATATTTTGTCGTATGTAATTTTAAATGTACTTTCATTTGATGGCATTGTAAGGGAACACGTATCCGCCGGTTGATGCTAATCGAGCTGACATTTCTTTAGACTGAGCAAACTAAGTTATTTGTTTGTTTAGTGTTTATTTGACCAACTAGGTAACGAATCCACTGGGTCTTTAATGCGTGTGGGAAATACGCATGGTCTTGTCTGAGTGTATGAATTTTGAATTATGTATGAGGGTGGAGAATTGACAATTCGCAAGATCAATTCAAATCTAATTACCAATTTGCGGCAATCATTTCAACATAAAATTTTTTTTATGGTCATATATAATGGTTTACTTTTAGTCCATTAACTCATCAGTTAATTATACTGAGCTGAGAATAAGTACGTACTGTTTGGAAACGGGGGGTGTTTGATTCGTGCATCATTAATATCGTTTAGGAACGCAGCATTTACTCGAACGAGGTGGAAAATTTCAAGTTACGGGATCACAATATGCTTAAGGACGATTTATAAATTCTGCCACGCTATTAGGAGGAAGAGATATAAGTAATTGTGACATAAATGGGAGGGAAGCACGTCATGTGCTTTGACGCAATCGGCCGTTTTACGCACGATTGCGCCATGTATAAGGAAATTCCGTGGAACATGAACACTTTTGCAAGTAGCGACATTAATGTGCTACTACAAAATGAAGGAAAAACTAAAATTATTTGATTCGTATTAGACCAAGGATAAAAATAACGTGGTAATATGACAGAGACTTAGTTAGTGTTGGGTAATCTTTGCGTGACATAATTTATGAATGTTCCACAATACCACTTTTAAACTCATTGTTTGCGGTCCATTTTAAATTGTCGACCACACTCCCGACAGCCGGCTGTTCGGAGCTCAAGTTGTGTTCGATGAAAAAATTTCGATAGACGATTACCCAGAGTTTAAACGCCTAGAACATTTACGTATCCTTCAGTCAATAAACTATTCAAACATCTTATGCACGAAAGTATATTCTCAGTCGCATCGCTTGCTTGAAGCGAATCCTGACTAACAACCCACCCACTACCCAATCCGTGGTACTTATGGGAGTGTCACTGAGTCGGGGCCTTCCGTTAAGTAAGTACCACATCAACACTTCCTTTCTCATCCCATCATTGTGCACTTTATAAACTATAATTACAAAGATCTTACTTGGTTTTGCAACTATTTTTTCCGTTCTGCTTTAATTGTGGATAAATGGTAGTCTTCGTTTTGTTATCTTCAGAAATGCACATGTTAAGTCGTATGTAGTTTCGAATGTTGTGGCGTTTTCGCTTGAACCCGGGGCTGAGTCGGGTTCTGACCCCAGCCGCTGTCAGTTCATACATTTTGACAGCGGTTGGGGCTGGAGACTGACTCAGTTTCGCTTCAAGCAAAAACGACATTAGTGAATTAATTTGCATTGTGAGAGAACGCGTGTCCGCGGGTGATGTCGATCGGGTCGACGTTTCTTTGGATTGAGCGAACTAGTTTCTATGTTTGACCAATTATAGAACTGGTCCCCAAGGCATTAAATGTGCACACGGAAGGTGCATAGTCTGGCCTGAGTGGGATGATTGCTTCAGCCATGTATGCTTGAGAATTGATAGTTCGTGGGAGAGATCGGAATCCAGTTGCCAATTTCCTTCAATGATGTCGGCGCGAAAAACAAATGTTTTGTTATCACGTTTGTTTAGTATGCGGAGGCGATCAACTATTGTTGTTCTTTTTTGTCTTTTATCACCTTTATTATGAGATGATTCATCGACAATGCTTCCTTTGACAATGAGACGCCTTGGTTGTGCAACCGTTTTTTCCGATTTTGTTTTATAAGCGGATGATGGTTGTTGTTTTCAAGATTGTGCGTGCCTTGTCGTATGTGGTGTTGGGTGTTCGTTGATTTGGGGGCGTTGTGGGAGAACGCGTGTTCGCCGGATGATGGCAGTTGGGTTGGCATTTGTTTGGACTGAGCGGATTGATTTTTTGTTTATTTGGTGTTTGTTGGACTGACTAAGGAACTTATTCGCAGGGCGTTTGATGTAAGTGGGGAGTACGCATGGTCTTGTTTGAATGGAGTGATGACTGTTGAATCGTAAGCGAGGGTTGAGAGTTGAATTCGTGAAAGGGATCAGGACCCAGTTACAAATTTGCGACTGTCATGTTCATTGGTTTGCTTTTGGTCGGTTGGATTACGTTCATTATAATAGTTGTTCTCATTGCGTTGAGTGCTTTTATATACTGAATGGTGAACGCAGTATATTACTGATTGACATGTTAACCATGTTTCGTCATAAGTATGGTTGTGTTGAAGCTCGTATATTACCGCCAAAGGGAATTGATGTTGGCATATTGTGGTTTGTATTAGTAAGTTAGTTTCTTTCCATTTTTATAATCTTGTTGTAGTTGTTAGTATAGAAACACGCGCGCATCATCCGTTGTATGTTCGACATATAAAGTCGGCCGTTTTAGGTACTTAGGTAGTACTGTTTTTATAGCATTCAGAATCCACTTCAGTAAGTCTAACAACGCGCGCGAATAATGATAATATATGAGTTCACTTCCTATCAAATTATTTATGGAGATCGAAACTAATACATAACTATCATTTCATTTCTTATAATAATAAATACCAATGGTGGTAGAGATAATCGATTTTTATTATATCGTATTTTTCTTGGAATGTCGTGTTTCGCCGGACTGCAGAAACACGGATTAATAAAATCATTGACGGTTGATTCAATTAAATATAAGCAACACTCCCGACGGTCGGCTGTCCGGAGTTGAAGTTGTATTTTTTACAAACCGAGCACTTCCGAATTAATTAAATAAACGATAAATCTACCATGAATTCTCGGCAGCCGGCTGCCCAGATCAATAAACACATGATAACAATTTTGAGAATGACATGAATCGTATCACTTATCAAGGTGAATCCAGATTTTGTCTAACTCTATACCCCACCCTACTAACAAAAACTCCTTCCCGTGGCAAACGTGGAGATGCAGAGGTATACACGGTCTCCATAACAACGTTTGCTACACTAACATTCCCTTCCTTTCCCGATGACTGTAAGGACGTGGCCGGCACCGTTATTTTCATTTTAAAGTATAGAACTCTCGAAACTTGCACATTGAGGATGGATAGCTACTCCCAGGCCCCATTCGTTGATTCTCTGTGCAATTTCGCTTGTTCTGGTCAATCACGGAGTAGCAACTACGAATTGTACGGTCATCATGCTCATGCTCATCAACACTTCCTTTCTCATCCCAAGTTACGGTAAAGATGGTCGTGGCCCGCAATGGTGGCTCTCAGGCGAAATTCTCGCTTGGACTGGATTTTATTCTCAAACAATGCTCCTCAAGTAGCCTGGCTGGAAATGAGAGTCATCAGTCTGCAATCTACGAAGTATACCGTGCTTACGCAACGCAACGCAACGCATTAACATTTTACTTGTGTCAAATCCATCCCGAGAAACACCTGGTTTAAGGTGTTCAGATTCCAAATGCATCCGACTTCAGAGAATTTGACATTACGCTTATAGTCCTTTTCGTGTTCTTATCCGCCTATTCATTTTCTCATGCTAAAGACTTCACACTCTCATTCAAAACTACTAAAATTTTGAGTTCTCAGTACTCAAATTCTTGAATCAACCTAGATTGTCTCATTTGTTAAACATCGGATTTAGCTTTAGTAAAGTTAAGTTTTCAAGTTTTGCTCGAAAAAAATACTTTCAACAGGTGCATGGAGTCAGATGTCGACCAAAAACTTTAACTTGTTGTGATGGAGTTAACGCGGTAACATTCAAGATAACTAACAGGTAAGTTCCGCCGAGATTTTTTTGTTGCTTTATTCTAATTCCTTTTGACTTTTTTTTCAGATTCTGCCGTTAAAATACGTGATGATAATATCTGCATGCTACCTGAGTAGCGAAAAACTCCCGCAATTAATGTCCAACCTGATGTCCAAACAACACATTGGTACCGGGAGGTTCAGGTAAATTATATTTTAAATACCGACGAATCTCTACCTCTATGATTTTTTTGTATTTTGTTTTAGTGGGAAAAGTACTCAAATTTAGACATTTTCATACAAAACTTAAAATTGAGTCAGCGAGAAGAATTCATTTTTTGACCTCACTTTTGCACTTTTTTTAAATGAGTGAGAGTCCTTTTCCAAACTGTGCACCCTAGCCGTCTTGGGTTTGACTTGACTATAACCCAATAAGAAGCCCCTTGTTACTCTCAGCCCTCGTTTGGTATTACCTAGCTTCAGAATGATCCTGTACCCTGAAAATTGATTACGAGATCTATCAAACCCGAAGGTCACCATTCCGCTCGTCAGTATAGAACAGTACTGGTATTTAACCCTTTTGTCAATATTAACGTTCTTGATTGGTAAAATGATCAATCTGGAGCAGGTTCTAGGGTAAACGGGTCTAATACGCTCCCCTTGAGCAAAAATGGCTATATTTCAACGTTGGATACTGTGATCTTCGCATCAATTGCTCTAATTAATTACTATATCAGTTACAAATTAGTTCCCATTTACTTCTTTCCTAAACATATCCTAATAAAAATAGTGCTAATAATAGGCAATACCATCCAAAACTAAGTGGGGCATTTTGTCCGGTGATGAGCTGTTGTGAAAACAGGAATAATTCTGCATGCACACATAATTTCATTTCATAAACTGAAATAGGAACTTTGATATTATAGTTAGTATTAGTATTAACTCAAAATGGTTCTACTAAAATTGACTCTTTCTAATTGGTTCCAAAGCTTATAGAAATATGGAAGGAAATTGTATCGAAATGCCTCTTTGCAAACCTTTGTGTATATTGTTGTTTTGCAGAATACGAGGTATGCCAAAATAAGTTACTACGTTAATTTCTTGAAATGATACCGTTATCAGTTATTTTTACGCTTCATATAATTCTATGGTCCTTGGAATAGAAAAGGGACACTTTAGCCCGGTGTGACGTATTATACCCTTTTAAGGTTGCACAGAGAATGCGCAAAATTCGCAAACGAAAAAAGCCGTTTTTTTTCCACACCGTATGTCAGATCTTCATAAAAATCAATCAGCGTATGTAGAATGTTGTTACAGTTCTCTGTGCAACCTTAACCTATGTTGATGTTAAGACTGGATGAAATTAGCTCGCGATTGTTTTCTCTTCTCTTAGACTTCAACGTAGTAGACCTTTTCAAAATGTCGAAATACAGTGAAACCCCATGAAATTGTTTTTACTGACAAACTGTTCAGCTGGAATTGATAGGCGAACAACCAGAAAGAATTATTCATTATACTGATCTTTCGAATGAATGCATCTGATCGAATGAATGTAACTCAGACGCATAACTGTCACGTTATCCGTTGACATGACACCAACAAGTTATATTGAAACTGATCAAACATCCATCCAACATTCCATCATTTGCTATCCATCATCGTCTTTTGTATTTAGCTTGGTTAACAATCATTTATGCCGTTTTTGTTGGGTAAGGTTGAAATCCCCAACCGTTGTCAGTTAATATATTTTGACAGCAGCTGAGGTTAGAACCTTACTCAGTTGCGCTACAAACAAAAAAGGGTACTAGACAAATATCATTATTCTAATAGTTGATTTTTGGTTTGAATAGCTCATTTTACCACCATTTCCCCTACAGAGTCATCGTAATGTGGCTGATGAATTATAAACCTCTATAAACAATAATAATTACAGTGATTTAGTAACATCTTTTTGTTTTGTACATAACGCAATCCACGACTAGGTAATAATGGCAGAGTTAGCAAAAAAATCGCATTGGCAACGAATCTTAGTGAAACTGAATAGACACCAAAAGTTTCACTACCGCCATCGGCACGTTAGCATCGTTAACATACACACTTATCGCGATGTATTAGTACCTAACTGATCTATTCAGCGATTGCTCTTTGTCGCTCATCAAATATGGGGTATTATAATGACCAGCGGAATGACGCCGTAACTGAAAGAGAAAATTTGCTGAGTCACGACGTTGGGTGGCGCATTTCGTAGTCGCTTTCTGCAACATCATCATTACCGGGTGTTTTGCTTCTTCTCTCGAACGGGTAAGTACTAAAACAGAAAGTAACAAGACGGTTGGCTATGTGCCAAGATGTCCTACCGATATAATACCTATGTATAGTAGTAGACTGGCACGAATATTGATTAATTTTAAGAACCTCGCTAAATTGAATGTTAATAAGCGGTATCTCAAATCTGAGCTCATTTCGTTAGCTTTAGGTCATTCACCGCATTCGTTTCTGAGTGGTTAACGCTAGGCGGCCCAGCTTTCGCATGTACTTTATAATTTTACATCAAGTACGCTTCTCTCAAAGCTTGAGGCGTTATTAATGATTTTAAATTTGTTTGTTGATAAATCTTGCACTTTTAGAAGAATATTAGATGACAGACATAATCCCTGCCCATATGCTCAGTCAGACCCAGTTAGGTTCAACCAGAAATGAGCCGGAATGCTGGCTGGTTTTGGCTAGTTGCATAAATTTTTTAAAACTAATCCAGGTTGATTCCCAGGCTTTGTGTATCGTGTTTAAGCGCTGAAGCGAATGTTTCAGTTGGCTGTCTCGTTTTTCATTCGTTCGGTGCAGCGCATTCATTCAGTTATTTTCAGTTCAAATTTGGCATCATTTGCCAACTGAATTTAGTTTTTATGCTAACTCTTAGTGGGATTATCGTGCAAAACTTCACCGCACATAGATTAGGAAGTTCACTTATGTTTTAAAATGTAATATGTCGCCTACAGTCTTCAATTGTCCACATATATCAATTGAACAGTTTTGATGGTGATTCAGCGAGAAACTTCAGTCAGCTTGAAAGTGGATGAATGAGGGAGGCGCTGGTTTCGGCAAATTTGCAGAAACAGGCAACTGAACTTGAACCCCCTAGGAACAACTGCGGTACGAGCCACCTTGTGCCATTTCTAACCCAATCCGCAGTCAGCTCATACATTTTGACGGCGATTAAGGTTGAAACCTGGGTCCGTTCCGTTTTGGGTGGATGGAACATTAGTGAAGATCTGTGGGTCGTATGCTGACAAGGAAGGGGAATTAACGACGTGCGCATGAAACTATTCGTGTATCTGTCATACAAATTGAAGCTTTCGGTACAGTTAATGCTTATTTTAGGCCGCTCAGAAAAATTTCAAATTTTCTTAACGTATATATTCTATATTGTTGTGTCGTCCGTTTGTTTTGTTACGCTCGATAATTTTTTTTCGAGACCATTTTGTTTTTTTCCTTTTATTAGTTTTTTTCTGTGGAACATATTTGTAAAAAAATCAATTGAGTATGTTTTAAGATATTTTCTCGCTGCTTAACGTGAAGTTCAAGCTGCACAATTAAAATTTTTGGAAATCGATCTCAAATGACTTTCGTGCATATAGATCTATGATCATATTGTCTAACAAAACATAGCTCCTGATCATTTCCATTTCCTACTAACAGCATTCTTTTTTTATGATCCTCTTAGCTACAGGGTCCCCCTGGTTCTAGACGATACTAAAAGTGCTTGAGTGAAATTTTGCTCGAGGAGGAATTACTTTTTGTGTAAAGCGCAAATGCTATTGATTTGTTGCTTCGAATTCATCACGTCAGTAACTAGCTCCAACTTGGGGTCAGTTGGACGTTAAATCGAAACTAGCACCAAATTGGCACCAGTCATAGTCGACATGACCCGAAGCGATGCTACTTTCCACATTACCACGGATTTTTCACAGAAATGTTGATTGGACCCATTCTACGTCATAAAATGTGCTTCAAGGATCATATGTCAAAATAGCCGAACATCTCATCAGACAGTATTAAACTATTATTGTAATTATTATTGGATTTTTTCATTGTTAAAGTGAACTGAATATCTACTTTCAGGTGAAGCTGTTGAAGAAAATTTTCTAAAAAAAATCATTTTCTAATTATCGATAAATAACGAATAAAACATCAAAAGCAGAAGTTCGCATGTTTTTCAAATTTTTTCACAAAAAAAAATCTCAAAATTGCTTGCTGTTCCACAGAATCCAGGAGAAGGACCCTATAATACGGACAAAAACGACCTGCCAGTATGTTCGAATTTTAGGTGAGCATTTTTAATTTTAAAAGTTCATGATGATCACTCCAAATTAAATTTTTAACCCTTTGCTCCCAGGTAAAACCATCATCTTTAGATATTCACTGAAGAATTCTGAACTGACTATTCGCTGAAGAATGGTTAGCATTATGCTGAGATTATCAAGAAAGGAAGTAAGCGAAGAGAGGATCTCATAAGCAGTTGCGTCGTATTAAAAATATCCGTAAGTATTATTCCTGCAGTTTTGAACCTTTAAAAACGAGGCACCCTTCTATACACCGTGTGTCCATATCGGGCGCGCTATCTATCATGGAAATTACTTATTGTATTTGAACTCGCACAACTGATAGAGCGTTATCGCAAGGTATACCTTCGCCTTATCGGTATTTGCTTCCACATTCTGTCTCGATTGCAGATAGCTTTTAATTTTCCGTCGCTCTGAATGATTGCTGTATGGGAACGTTTCGAAATAGTTACATGATTCATTGTGAATATCGATGGGATTTTTTGTCGTAGGTAGACCGGGCGATCGATCTTTTCACTGTAGTACTAGAACTTAAATCGCAAATGACGTCAACCTTTAATCGCAAATGTGTTAACAAGATTATTTTTAAAGCGAAGCGCTTAACAGAATATGGGAGGAATATTTCCTGTAACGCTCACTCTTGTATTAAGTAATTATTTGCACCTGGTATTGATGTTAATTAAGAATATTGTTAGTGATTCGAATACTGTATCTCAATTAAACTAAATTATTAATATTCTAGTACTGTCTTTAATGTAGACATTTAAGTAGGTCATTCGTGTTTCATAGCCTCTACCGCCGGCTTTCCTATAGCACTACCACTTAATTTAATCGACTCGTATTCTCAGTTCAGTTATGCAAAAGTAATTATTCTCTCTTCGCTTGCTATATATCATAATACCGGCGAGCTAGAATTGCACCTAATTATAAGTGCATATAGGTACATACATAGAAACCACGAAACGATGACTAGGTACAATAGTGAAAGCAGCTACCGTAATTATGGGGAAGCCGGTACAAACCGGTACAGTAAACGTGATGGATTAATTTCTGGTGTAGCAACTGGTCGATATGTTTTTCGGGATTTTAAATATTTTGTCCCATTCGACCTTAGATGGTGATTATATAAATTGTTGACATCCATTCCCGGTTTGCACGCTCACTTGGGTCATTCACCGATTAATACACACGCGCACAAGCGGAATTTTTTGGCTGAGCGATCAAACTTGATGCTGGTGGTATCTACACGAAAAAACGACCTTCGGCGTGCCTGTCTGTGATAGTGAAGAAGGATGGGTCGGTGTTTGGAAATTTTCCACTGCACTATTTGATCAAAACAACATCGGTGTAGAAAGATAACTAAACACCCAGTTTAGGAAAGGTATTGAACTTGTTGTTGAAAATTTAACAGTCTGTCCAGTTCGAATCTTGCATTTTGCAAGCGTTTGTATTATATTATTTATACTAAAATTTTACGAGAAGGGCTTAAATCAAACATCAGTGCCCCTAGCGAAAACGCACGGAAATATAACTGAAATATCGTTCTCAGATCTGTCTGATCTATATTACGAATATCAGATGTGCTGCCAATCGAATAACTGAATTTTTATATAAACCAATCGTTAGACCGAAATCTAGACCAATAAGTTTTCAAAAACATTTTTACAGGTGTCGGCAAAGTTAAAATTCACCAGTAACTCGGTATAGATCACACCACTATACAATATAAATAAAAGTTTAAACCTGTCAGCTCTACATATTTTTCTCGGAATCTATAGACAAGTTGCCAAAAAACTATACTGTTCCTTTCTGGCAAGTGCTTAGAAAGCACACGTTACAGTTTGTGTAACTACGTCACATGACCGATCAGTGCTATTTAGCGGGACGCGTCTAAACGTGTTTTTTCCTGTTCGGCCTTGCACTTTCCTGTGCCAACGACGTCACGCCGATTTCTTTTCTTCAAATAACAGTGTATGGATCAAGATAATTGTTTAAAATTAGATACACTTAATAGCAGTGTCAGACACTAGAAATTACTAGATCTTAATACGTACTCAACGAAAGTCCTCCTTTGGATCTCTCGGGTCTGGATTGTGGTCGACTGCTCTTGTTGAAACCAGATGTGGGCACTTCCACACACAAAAAAAATCAACCAATCACTCGAAACGGTCCTAAATGCTTTGTCTGAACTTAAAAACTCTAGCGGTAAACACTTTTTTTTAAACACTCAAACTTCTAGAAAGATTCTCCTTCGAACCTACGCGTATAGCTAAAACACGTCCACTCACAACAATCGGTTTACTGTTAGTGAAGCGGCCTAACATGAATGGGAGGCGAAAGTGGTGCCTCGAGACGCTAGTACTCCACCATTCAGAGAAATATTTTTAGTTGTGCAACATCGACGGCTTCTGATTGGCTGCTGTAAAGACGTCATACCTAGTCTCCCATTGGCTAGTCAAACGTAGCCTTGCTTGAAAGCGGTCGACATACCGGTACATTTTTTGCTGTTTGCGGCGCAAATTCCATTACTACATTCTAGTACTGATTTGTACGATTTGTTTTCGACGTTTGCGCTGCAAATAGTATAGAAATTTCACGAAAAAACTTACATTCTATTGACGACTACCATGGTCTGGTGCTGACAGCGATGAAAGCGACCCATGGTATCCATAAAGGTTCTCGTACCCACAGTAGTAGTTGGACAGCAACACAAACCAGGGTACATAAAATACTGCAACGATGATGACGACGATGGAAACGAGCGCATAGACGAACCCTTATTAATCTTTCGAATGTTCTTGTGCTTAATAATGATACCAAAGGCTCGCTTGTGCTTATTGACAATGATATTTTTCTTGTTGTTGTTGTTGCCGACAATAGCTTGCATGATAATCTCGTTTTGGTTTAAATAGCTACCACTGCCAAGGGATTTATGACTTTGTGTCGTCGATCACTTAGTCACTCACTTCTGACGTCCAAATATCACGAGGTAAAATGTTCCACAACCGTTCACAGTACGTGTAACCAGAGTCTTGCTCGTTTAATCTAGTGACCACTAATGGTCCACTTCACAGAACACAAAATAAGCCGCTAGTATGCTTCCTTGTATCAGGATCTTGATTAAAATAGTAATATGATCGAACTCCTATTCCAGTTGTGCTTCTGAATTTTCTTCCATACTTTGAATTAAACACGGAAACTGCCTAGGAAGATTATTTGCGCGATTCTTTCACCTATTCTTCACGATTTTTATCACTCGCTTCACTTGGCTTTAATCGATCTGAACTTTATCTTATTTGAATAAATCTTTCTCGAAAATTGCAGGATAAATCTTTATCGTAAAATGTGTGGCCGTCTTCGTTCGTAGTTGAAATAAAAGTGATGCAATTTAATCGAAGCAAACATCATATAGACGACAGAAGGGAGCTTTTGCTTGTAGTTGTTGAACAATCATCTCCGTATGACGCTATTAACCATGTGTGAGGAAGAGTGTCACAGACGAAACAGAACGAAACGATAGGATGATGCTGCAGAATCTACTCCTCTCTCCAATGGAGAACTTACGACGCAATCTTCGTCACATTTATACTAACACCAACACCATCAGTCTATCAAGGGGTCATACATAAATTACGTTGCAGTTTGAGAAAGATGGTTCGTAAGAAGCGAAAATCGAGATAAGCTCATATTGCAATTTGTTGCAAAAAAGGTGACTTGGTTACGTAATTTTCGATAACCCTTAAATCGTTGTGCGCAGTGCTTATTCGATAAAGTCAAGACAATCTATAATAGGTATCGGGATTGGAATATACGCGTAACAAATGCAGGCAGTTAGAGTCGTGTGGAAATATGAAATGAACTATCCTGACACTCGCACTACATTTTTTAATGGTTTATTGTCATTACACCTCTACCTGATATCTATTATCTTGGAGTACAAAATACAAATAAGACAAGTCAGTACTAGAATGAGTTGCTCGACAATCAAAATAGAACCGATTATAACGACTAGAGAGTGTACGTCGCTGTTAGCACTGGTGGGATATCGTCTCACTTTTATGATAGGTCCATTAGTTTGACATTTATACTTCCATGCCTAAGTAACGGATAGCAATAGGGATCTTTTCATATGTTTCATATGTATTGATAGCGGGTGTCCTTACGAGTACACTCATATCATTTTTAAATCTTAATTATTCTTTTCTGATTTTTAAATTAAAAAAACCAAATTAAATTCAGCCAACAAACTGACAGTTGTCTTACTAAATGACGTATCTGCAAATATCTCGTTCGCCTCATTGTTAACCGGGACAGCACCCCTTCCCGCTCGGACGTGCCTGGCAGATAGCCGGCAGCGAAATAAAGTCTGCAGAATTTCTGGGGGTCTGGCTGGCAGAGCGCTGCCCAGCCGGCCGGCTCCAATGCAACAACCGTTTCTGGCAGAATTTTTCGCCTTACGGTTATTAACGGTTTTTTTCTGCCCGTTTTGTACCGCTTCAGGTTTTGCTTGTATTTTTTCTTAATTTTTTTTTAAATTTTATGTAAATTTATAATAAAAACATGTCTGGAGACATGAAATCCATATTACCACAGATAACAGACGTTTAGGCTAGAACAAAATATCTTCAAAAACCAGTGTAAACTTTCAAATTGATATACGTTGAAAATCCGTGTTTCACTATTGCCATCTGCGAAACGTGTTTGACAGCTGCACTCTAACTGCATTGTAGTGACCACTGCGCCATCTGCGAACGTTTGCCAAACATGTTTCAGATGTCCGATTTATTCGGAATTTCAGCAGCGGGTATTTACACACGATTCAAATCGAGCCTAAACGTCTGTTATCTGTGATATTACTTACCATGTTTGAAACCAAAATTTTTGTTTCTCCCTATTTTTTCATCTGCCAAAACTATCCTTCTTGGAAAAGTGTAAATATGGCGGAAATGGAACAACAATAAATAAAACAGAACCGGTGAGGCGAATCTGCCTGCCATAACTGGAAGGAGTATAACTGAATTCTGGCATCGCCATTTTGATAATTTTGACAGCTGACGGATTTTCGCTGGCTGCCCGTTTTTCTTCCAAGCGGGTCACAGCATAGCATGATCTGGTACTTTTGCAATCCGCTAGTAGTCTGTCATACCAAATTTCATCTGCAAACTATGGTAGATCTGATGAGGCAACCTATTCCGGTCAAACCATTCGGAATTTGATTCGGAATCCTGAATGGAGTCAGTATGGATTCCAAATCAAATGCAACAACCGATTCTGAGTCGGAATCGGTTGTTGCATTTGATTTGGAATCCATAATGACTCCATTCAGAAATCCGAACCGGTTCCGGAATGAGTTTAACTGGGATAGAGTCGTGCAAGTCGCATGGGTTTGGATGTGTCCTAAAAGGAAACAAACTAAAAAATGTTTTTGTTCAATAGTTTCGGGCTAAAAAATAGAAAAAAGGATTGAGATATTAACTCACGGCACCAATCTGCATCAGAAAATACCTTAACCCGCACACCCCTAAAGATACCTATTGTAGTAATATCCCTGTCAAAAAAATGCGGTCGAACATGGTCAAGCGATTTAAAAAGTTTGACGTTTGACTCAACTCGCCTGTGCTAATTGCCCCTAGGAACAAATGCAATTTGCGAATGCGATTTAAAGGCAATTTCAATACTTAGACAAATTTTTTGGCGGCTGAAATGGACTTGGTTGTTTTTTGCGTTTTTCAAACATGGCGGTTCATGTTTGGTATAAGCTTAAAATTGTTTTTTGAACAATTGGTATGTTCTCACTTGTATTTTGTTTGTCTAGTGCACTTCATTTAGCCAACGAATGTAGAAAATTGTAGAATCGTGTGTTAGTATAGTAGAACACGATCTCTGACCTAAAGTCTTAATGAACGTCAGATTGTGATAAGTTTTGGTGTGCAATACCAATTTCACCTTTGATTCTTCCTATAAGTTGGTGGTGATTACCTACTACACTGCACAGTGGTCGCAATGGTACCAAAACGTGCGTTTAATTAATGTTGCTCTTGTAGTTGATTTTAGCGATTTGGTGTGTTAGGAACACTTTTTCAGAATGGAAGCCCCCTTCTTTTGATGTGTGCTGAATTGTGATTAATCCACCTAAAATTGAGATAGAAAATTTATTTCTACTAACTTTCGAAATAGAGCCATGATGTCAATGACGAAGTTATAGAGAATTTTACTACAAAAAAAACTTGCTAAACATTCCAACTCTCCAAAATGCAATGGTGTTGAGATACTGCGCGTTGTCCGTGGAAGGAACCCAAAATATCATTTTTTCATTATAACTTTTTTCTGAGATTTTTTCAATTCTTTAAATCATCTAAGAAGTTGTTGGAATTGAGAAACTACAGGTATTTGTCGAAGACATCAACATTTTTTATTTCAAAACTTTAGAGTTATTGAATAGAGTAGGTTAAAAATACCGCCATTCTGAACATCAATTACTAGGAGATGTGGAAATATGTGGAAGACATTTCGATTCTACGAGAAAGACAGTGGAAAGTACTCCATAAGAAAAAATACTAGTCACAACGGGCATCCACTGGCGTGTATGTAAAAATTACCTTCCAACATTGCATGTTTTGTATTTTGTAACAAAATAAGTAGGACTTTTCCAACTTTTATGGTGATTTTTTCTATTCGTCAAATATGCCAAAAAATGCCAGAACTCTCAGTTTCTGTAAGCTCAAAATAACGAAATATTTATAAATTAACACGATAACAAATGTGAATATAGTCGTGTTTCGATTGCTGGGCCACAGCCTCTGACCAACTAACGAATTTGATTCGCTAGTTGAACCGAATGACAAATGTTAAAAACTCTCCAAAGGAGACGTTAATACTGTAAATATATCTGTTCCCATCTCTAAATACTTCCAAGTAGATTGTCAAAGCAAATTAGACATGAGATTTTGGCGTTCAGAAGCTTTTTAGTTGGACAATAGTCCACCTAGCGGACGTCCTACTAAAAAGTGGTCTAGGTACAAAGTGACCCACAAGCGAATCACGACGTTATTAAAAAATGCGCAAAAATGTGTGACTGTAGTAAAAACCATAACGAAAAGGTGTAAGTCATTTTGATGAAACGATTACGTGGTAAGAATTTCCATTAATTCTTTTGTTTTACAAATTGCGTTTAATCCTTCAAAATGCGTGTGCAATGCACATTGAATGATTAAATATTTGAAATTAAAATTTGACTGAGTTGTAATATATACGTGAAAATATTTGTCTAAAGTATTTCTGGCAAGTCTAGTCCTAAATAGCAACTTTTATTACGTAATCGTTTCGTGAAAACGTCATCTAATACTTTTAGTTATGGTTATTACTTCTGAAAATACTGTCAAAATATGTGCATATCTTTTAATATTCACATTCGACATTGTGTTAATTTATGAATAAATCGAAATTTTGAGATTACAGAAACTGAGAGTTTTGGTTTCATTGACACTTCCAATGATCACCATAAAAGGTTATGTTGAAAAAGTCCTACTTATTTTGTTACAAAATACAAAATATGCAACGTTGGAAAGTAATTTTTACATACAGGCCAGTGAATGCCCGTTGTGACTAGTATTTTTTCTTGAAGTACTTTCCACTGTCTTTCTCGTAGAATCGAAATGTCTTCCACATATTTTCACATCTCTTAGTAATTGATGTTCAAAATGGCGGTATTTTTAACCTACTTTATTTAATAATTCATAAGGTTTGAAATAAAAAATGTTGATGTCTTCGACAAATACCTGTAGTTTATCAATTTCAACAATTTCTTTAAACATTTAAAGAATTGAAAAAATCTCAGAAAAAAGTTATAACGAAAAAATGATTTTTTGGGTGTCTTCCACGAACAACGCGCAGTATCTCAACACCGTTGCATTTTGGAGAGTTAGAATGTTTAGGAAGTTTTCTTGTAGTAGAATTCTCTATAACTTCGTCATTGAAATCATGGCTCTATTTCGAAAGTTAGTAGAAATAAATAAAAGTTAGTAAAAATAAATAAAAAAGAAATAAATCTATCTCACTTTTAGGTGGATTAATCACAATTCAGCACACATCAAAAGAAGGGGGCTTCCATTCTGAAAAAGTATTCCTAACACACCAAATCACTAAAATCAACTATAAGAGCACCATTAATTAAACGCACGTTTTGGTACCATTGCGACTACTGTGCACTGGTAAGTATATGTGAGTAGATAATGAATCCGAAAATAAATATTATTTTTAATTTTCATATTGGGCAATTAAGGGCGATTAAATGGCGCATTCCGTGTGCTATTTTGGGGGTGATTTAAGGGCGGGTTGGGCAGCAAATAAAATGACGGCGGCAAATCGCCCAAATGTTGCATTTGAAATAGCCCCCTAATTGCTAGCAATCTGCTGACAAATTGAAGGGTAATTAGCGCATCCGAGTTGGCAAATAGCCCCCCGTTAGCCAGCAACTTACCCTTTTTGACTGGGATGCTATATTTCACCCCAAGGAAGAAAATTGGGTAAACACGAAAATTTAATTAAGCCGGCACTATGTCAACAGTTGTTACGGCATTTAATTAGGAAGGGACTGGAAGGTGAAGTATATTTTTCAATATTTAGAGCTATAGTACTCAAGGGAGAGCAAGGAGTTGAAGGGAGAAAGTTTAGAAAAGCGTGGAAGGATCATATATGCAAGCTTAGAGCTCACCGGCGACTTGACCTTTTGTCTGCTATCGTAGGAGTCAGGGTCTTTTGGCATTAGAAATGCGAATCACCTGAGTCTACGGCATGTCAGCGTAAAGTAACTTGTTACTTCATGCTGACGGAACCGGCACTAATCTATTCCGACCAAAAGTTAGTGTCGGTTTCTGATGAGGCGAAGCCGAAACGCACCAATGTTATTGTCTATCTCGAGATAAACTAGCATTTCGTCGAGTTGTTGCTATATGGGATACACTCGAGTACGATCGAAACAAAAACAAACGCCAAAAGGTTTTCTCATTCGCACTGGTGCTAATTAGATGGGCGCAAATTCAATACATGGCCCGGTGGCACATGGTTGAAAAGTCGCAATGTGGATTTAATAAATGATTTGCAGTACATTAAGTCATTCTACTGTATCCAACATTATAGGGTGTCCCACATAGAATTGCATCACGCAAAAAACCTTGTAGAAAATAACCCATTGAGTATTTCCTTTTGAAAATTTAGGTAGAAATAGTTTAGAGTGTATTGTTTACATTGTACATTTATCGCTGTCAGTTTTTCTAAAATTGAAAAAAATGGTGTCACCCAAAAAGTAGCATCACGAACTGATTTTGCGCAAGCACCTGGAAAATGCTCACCTCTCATCGGGACATCAGAAAACTACCAAACTCTGAGCATCGAACGGAAGGAGAAATGCGGTCAGAATGCATGTTTTATTAGTGATTAGGATCACAAGCGTGTAGTGAAAGCGTTTAAGTGGAATCCCAATGCTTCGGACAGGGATGTAGCCAAAAACTTGAATCTATCCTGATGGAAAGAAACGGCATACGTACAAAGTGCAGAAGGCTCCAAATCGTGCGAACGGCAAAATATGGTGGAAAGTGAAGGGTTTGGAAACTGTACACTCAGATGCTGGTGAAGCCTTATTGTCTCATCATGAATGATGAGACTTACGTCAAGGCGCACTTCCGTCAGCTTCCGAGGCTACTGTTCTTCACCGCCCAGCACAAGTTTGATATTCCGGAGAAAGTATGAAAATAAAACATTCAAAGTTTGTGCTCAAATATATGATTTGGCAAGCGATCTGCTCATGTGGCAAACGAAGTGTGCCGTTCGTGACTACCGGGACTGTAAACGGGGAGATCTACCTCAAGAAGTGTCTACGGAAGCGTTTGCTTCTTCTGTTGAGGCAACACGAAGGCCTTACGATCTTCTGGTCGGATCCAGCTTCGTACCACTATTCGAATGTTATCCTGGAGTGGAACGAAGCCACTTTCGTACCCAAGAGCCTGAACCTCCCCTCAATGCACCAGAACTAATGCCCATCGAAAAATTCTGGGTATTTATGAAGCAGGTACCACGGACGCATCCCAAGGGAGTCAAATCGCTCTTCGTAGATTGCATACTAACGATTATCATGTTGCCTATAGGTAGTTGAACTCATCTTGCTTGTAAGATAAATGATCGGGAATGAACTTTATCTCTTTTTAGTTCAGTAAACCAATAGCATGAGAATCGTTATTGCCGGCCACGACCATCTTCACCGATACTTAGGATAGGGTAGGAAATGTTGATGTAAGGCCTACTTAAGGAAGGCCACCGACTCAGCGACGCTTCCATAGGTATTGCGGAGTTGGATTAAAGGACAGGTATAGGTCTAGGATTCGCCACAAGCAGGCAATGCGACCATGAAATGAATATATTTTTATGCTGAGGGATGGTTAGTCTCGGAGTACACGTATACTCAGAGGAAAGAGATATTTTGTTATGTTTTTCTTGTGCTTGAACTCTTGATGATCGGCCATCGAGAGTAATTTACTTGATCCCTAAACTGCTGCAATTTGAACTCCAAAACAGCCAGCCGTGGAAGTATTGCCACCACTGTAAGCTAGTCTGATTTTTTTTTCGAAATTATCTAGCATTAATTGTGAAGACTAACAAAGTGAAATTAGGGCTTAAAAGTTGGTCAACGGGATTTGGAACCTTCTCTGGAGTTTGAAGTGAAGAAGCTGCACCACGTATGTGTTTTGTGAACCAGTGCTCATCAATGTATGGAGATGCCTATCTGTTTTGGTGCGATGGCACGGGTGTGGAAGATTACTACTCCCGAGGTTTCTTGGTAACGCTTTGCGGGGGGGTAAGATGGGCTATCGACGGATGATCAACTCGCGTAACTGTTCGGATATGTGAACACCAATAAGCAATGCTGAATAAGGATAACTTACGAGATTAAAAATTTATTTGTGGTTCCTCAGCCAATGTGCCCGGCAATTATTCCTCGAAAACGGAACACTTTCTGAAGTATTCAGAATTGATTATTCGTTTGTCAGACTCTAAAACGAGATTGGCCTACGTACGGTCTCTGTCTGGAAGAGTAAAGAGTCAAGCATAGAAAGCGGAAATAATGCGATATAAATCTGCTGCACGAATAAAGGACGTACCCGGATAGAATTTTACAATAGCATTTACCCTACAAACAATCATAAAACAAATATTATAGTTATTACTGTTTACACATTGTTGGATGCAAAGTTCTCACAGTAGATTTACAATAAAATTTTATGTAACATTAAATTCCACTGTTCAGCAAAAAACTGATACAGTGCATCCACATTAAATTTTACTGTTTTCGAGAAAAAAATGCATGGAGAAAAATTGATTTATTTAATGTTAAGATACATAACCACCCCCTTTTTCACTGTAAAAGTTTATTTTACATTGAAATTTACTGTTAAAACGCTAAAGTTTATTGTTTTTGTATTGTAGTATAACACTAAAACTTACTGTAAATTATTGTAAAATTACTGTACTGTCACAGTGAAAATCATGGTTATGTTACTGTCCATTTCTATTCGGGTAGAGATGCCTGAAAAGGTCTTCACGGGCAGATCAATAAAGGGTTCAAATTTTAGTTAGAGAAACAAAAAAAAAAGATGATGTGGTCATTGACTGTTATGTCATTTTTGCTTGAAACAAACTGACACATGCTGGTTGCGCTTCTGGATACGAGTCTCTCGAAACAGTCATTTTATATAAATGTTGTAAACATTAAAGCGAGCCCAGCGCGACCAGGATTCGCTTTGGGGTTTTCAAGTACAAACGACACTAGTTGAATCACAAAAGGGTAAAGAAAATTAGAAATCTCTCACTTATCTGCAATCCTGACTGGGTTGTGCCCTCTTGCTGGTGAAAATGTCACGCATTTGATCCGCAGATGAGCCGGAAACGTCTGTCAGTTGGTTGCTTGATTTCCTTCGGATTGTGGATCTTGAGTTGGTTGCAATTTTCTTCAAGTGTAAACCTTCTGTAATTCGCAGAACACTGCTAGCTCGACATTTTATCCTTGAACCGTGTACATGATGTGTGAAAAGGCACTTTCAAGCCCATCCACAAGACAATCACATCCAATTTTTACTTTTGAAGAAATTTTCAGCAGCGAGGTAAAATGCTTCCGTTTTGTTCCGCATCCCAAGGGGTTCAAATCTGAGGAAAACTTTTTTTTCGTTACGTTGCGTTGGGTTGTGACGATGATTTTAGCGGATTGCACGCCGACTTCATCATGTTTGACTACTGATTATCTAATAAGAGTTACTTAGGGAATGGTAAGTAGAAATCCATACCAATCCGGCTCATATTAAAACCTCAGCAGCATGATAGGCATTGTCGATGCCGGCCGCCCCCATCTCCATCGTTCACGAGGAAAGATATAGAATAAGGTAGACGAGAAGTGTTGATGCTACACTTACTTAACGGAAGGACTCTTTCATAGGTGTCGCGGAGTTGGAGGTTTAGAAGGGTATAAGGTCTAGGATTCGTTCCAAACAAGCGATGCGACCTGTAAACAATAGTTTATTGGGCAGTCGTTTAGTTAGTCTTCGAGTATACGATCACTACAAAAATAAAAGATCTTGTTTAGTTTTTGTTTCTTTTTAAACTCTGGGTAGCCGGGTACCGAGAGTATCATATGTTTCCTAAACAAAAGCATTTTGAACTCCATTCAGCCGACCGTGTTAGTATTTCCTAGGAAAGCTAATCTTATTTACGTAATGAGCCGGATCAATATTTATTGCTACATTATTTAGACAAATTTCGCTATTTCTTGACGTAGGGTCGGAACGCTGTATTTCGTATACTATTTGGAATACAGCGCTCAAATTTTGTATCGTTATTCTTTGAAAGTAGATTTATTGATCCCTTTGGGGCCGTACACAAATGACGTAGCTTTTTTCGGCATTTGGTCACAAAATTCTAACCTCCCTCTCGTTAATAACGTAGCATTTACCTACCCCCTTCCCCCTCGTCCCATGCAAAGCGGTCGGGGGATGAAAAAAATTACACATCTTTTTCAATTATTTTAAATACATGTCCTTTCAAAATGTTTGACGATTTTTATCAACATTTTCATTATAACAGCAAATTGCGCGCAAAATAAGCCCATTTCATGACAAATATAGTGTTGATAGTTTCGTTTTGAATTTTATATGTCAAGGGGAGCATGAAGAGACGTTCTCTCAGTTCACAATCCTGCAGCTACCAATGATTCTAAGAAGCAAACGTTCATCCAAATTACTAAATTTTGTTTGGTTGAATCCCTTAAAAATTTAATGCAGCTTCCAAACTAAGTCTACTAGTTAGCAACATTAGCTAACTAATGTAGAAAGTTAAATCCGCATAGAAAATCTTTTCGTATTTTTGCGAACTTGTAATTCCGCGAGTCGTAAAATTTACCTCATGAAAAACCGCATCAAACGTAACTTGTTTGAATTTAAATTTATTTCTCTTGGGAATGGAGGATCATTAAATTGTTTTCTCTAAACAATGGGTTTTAAACTTAATGCTACGTCGCACAACTTCTGATCCTACCCTCCCCCTCGTCAAACTTCGTCACAAATTTGGTACACCCTCCCTACCCCCCAAAATGCTACGTCATTTATGCATGGCCCCTTTTAAAATCGTGTAAATGGATGGTATGAAACTGAATAACACATCGTTTTGTGAAATATCTATTAAACACAGAGGGGGAACAACTTGACAGTTCCTATACAAATCGTAGACACCACTTTTTTGGGTCTGTGGGTCTAAAATGGCAGATGAATCTTTATTCAAGAGCAATTTCTAAAAAAAAGTGTAAACTTGTTCACAGTGAAAATTTTCTTGTCAAGATTTTTCTACTTTCGATAATTCATTTTCGAAGACTTTTTGAGGGCTTGGTGTTGTTTTGTTATAAAAATAATGCATCTTTATTGAATCATTTGAAAATAGTAAATGTCCCATTTATTATTTTCAAATGATTAATGATTTTTTTGGAATCATCAGTATACAAACAAGCGGCGCTTATACTAGTTAGTGAGCACCTTCATTTAGTCTTAAGATTTTAGGTAGTAATATTTGTTTTGCAATGTTAGCAACACACACAATGATATTGGACTGTTTTTCTCCCTCTCCAATAAAAAATGAGTTGTCATCACTTCTGAATTTCGTGGAAACCTTTGCACCGTAAATGTCGCAGCGCCTATCAGTGAGATGCTATGCTGTCAGAAATAAACAATCGAAGTCAATCCCGCCTTTGTTAAATGCGATTTACGCACTCAAATCAAATCATGCATTTTACGATTTACATTCGGCACTATTTGTAAGCCTTTTATGAAACTCCAAAATGACGAACTTGTTTGTATTTATATTAAATTATTACGCTGTTTTGAAATGATCATCTTGATTACCTCTTCCGAATAAAAAAAATCGTAAAAGGCGTCATGGAATTATTTTCTCGCATACAAATTTACTGTATCACAATTAGTGGACGGCGTTCTATGGTGGCGACATCATTCGAAACACGGTGGTTTCAAGCAACTTAGTCAAAACGTCAAGTTGCGGGAGGGTTGATTAAACACGATATGGCAAAAAGTGGCAATAATTGCACTCTTGATTCACCTACTGGGACACTGACTTACCAGACGGCGCCGATGGTTGGGTGGTAAGCGTGACCGCCACTCACCCCAGTTGGTCTGGGTACAATCCCAGTCGAGGTCGTTGAGATTTTTCTGAGGTGAGAAAAATCTGAGGTCACGCCTTCCTTTGGAAGGGAAGTAAAATCGTTGGTCCCCGGTCCATGAGTTGATGGGTCGATATCTAGTCCAGATAGTGGGAGTCGGTCACCTCTCTGGCGTCGGTGTTTGGCCACGTAGCGGAAATAGGCAGGCGGAAAATAACCAGAACTAAAAGAAGAAGTAGACTCTGACTTACCAAATGGTTTGGAAATTTGTATTGAGAAATCGTGAGAACTTAATAATTACATATTACCTTATGATACCAAAATATTCGGAAAATATTGTACAATACATTCAGCATGATTATAACTGCTATATTCATTGAAATTTGTAGATAATTGCGATGTTTGATTATACACACATATAGCTTGAGCAGTGACTTTCCGATTCTTGGATATATTCAAGAAAGTATCTTGATTTTTTGACGAGAATTTATCACTATTATCTTACTCTAATACTACGTTCACACTACGAGTTAAAACGTGTTTTAACGCTATCTTGATGACATTTTTCTTGTTGCTAATTATTAAAACGTGTTTTAACTCTGTAGTGTAAACGTAGTATAAGTCTGACGGCTCATGCTGATTATAAATGAAACAAATTAAAAAAGCTTCTAAACTATGTAGTAGCTGTCCAGGAAGTTCGTGGCGTTGGATTAGAAGTAATTGTGGTGGTTTCGAATTTTCACTTTTGGTCAACTTTTTGGTTCACTCTTCTGTGCAATGTCCTATATTAATTCGAACTTTCAAAATTTACATTTGTGATAAATTTCCTAAAATGTAATTTTTCAAATACTAACTACTAGTTTTATACAGAACACGACTGTTTTCGATAAAAACGTATCTGCGTAAGCCTCAAAATTAAGGAATCACACGGAAACGGATTTATCAGCAAAAACTGCTCGAAAAAGTTACTCTTGTTACTCGGGCAGATTTGTTTACCTGCCGGGGGAGACCTCTACCAGTGCTCTGTTGGGCATCATTCGAGTACCAACCTAACGGCTACAAATACTATTTAGGTAGACAGACAGATCGAAATAATTTTCCAGACATCAAGATGTTGGGTTTCTTTCTGCACCTTTCAAAGTCCAGACGTGTATAGTGTAGTGCTTTTTAAGTTGTTTATCAAAGGCTGAATGGTCTATAATTTTAAGCAAACTCTTTGTTACTAAAGTGCAAACAGGATTAACGTGATTATTTCCATGCAGGAAACGTATAAACTTGTGCATTTGAGCTAGACTGAAGTGGCTTAGCTGAGTTAATTCTAAGCTCGCCATCAGAGAGCACACACAAATACAAATGAAAACAAAAATTTAGCTTCATTTGTCAGTGTTGAGGATTTATTATTCAAAATTGTTACAGACGGGAAAATAAATTCAGTTTTAGTTTGTGCTGCGTTATCCAATAACATTGTGATTGAACTGTGCAGTTTGCTGAGGAATCTGTGTGTAGTAAAAGATCCAGGATTACCTCATAAAAACAACAGTCGTGATATCGTTTCGACTGCCTCTGTAAACATGGACCTCACGATGTAGCATTAAGCCAGCCCACCCCGTTAATAACTAACAGCTGCAAATATTTGCTACCCGGATGGACATTGCCTTGCGATCATACATCAGTAAGCAACCGGAATAGTATGTCCCCTTTCGACAGGAACTGAAGCCGTTCGGAGAAAAAGCAGCTTTGTGTAAGTTCCTAGCTACGAAAGAGATACGCACCAGTGTAGCGAGAATGCGTTCCATTCTATTCATAGCAGCGAGTCTGACAATATGTGAGTATACTTTTCCGTTCCATTGCGTGTTGTATATGTTTACGGATCTAGGGAGGATCGAAATAGAGTTTGGTGAGATTCGTAGGGAAAATATTTCCGATCTATTTCACGCAGTAGGATGTATATTAGACCGGCACAAAAATTGACTTTTTCTCGGAACACCTTTCAATCGAATGGTAATTAGCTCCAGAAGCCTCATCCCAAATACAAACTTGTTGGGATGTTTTTGCTCTATAATATATGCCGATATTATATTTGGAAACAATAAATTCAGTAAAAAATGCCAGCAACATCTTATGTTGCTCAGATGTATAGCTGTAGTTGAAAGGATCAACATTGCAAGACTGCAAATTGATCCGACTTTGTGGTAAAAAGATATTGTAATAAAATTTTAAATGCTGCCTCTCTTTCTCGCACATGCTTAGAATAGGACATTTTCAAAAATTCTGATCTTCGAAGTTAAATATTTTTGTCCAGTAATCTCCAATCATTATGCTACTTTCAACAAAGCGTTATTAAAAAACTGTAGGCAAAACTTATGCGTTATTAAAAAAGCTAAAAATAAAAAAGGTATGCAGAGTAGCTGTGGGAGTTTTTATTGAATTTTGATTTTCGATTTTCCATATATTTCACCATAGAAACTTCTAAACTATTGGGAGCAATCTAGAGCTATAGGAAAAAGCTGTAGAGCTAATTAACACTTGATTTGGCAGTATTCCGAAAAAAGTTCAGAAAAATTGCCTAGCTAATGTATATACTGTTGAGACACGAATAACGGTCCCATTTTCTATGGAATTCATATAGTCGATTTTGTTTAAAAGGAACACAATAGGGGGGCCATTTTTGTTCCAATTTTACGTTAGAATGTTCTAGCTCCTGATTGGTTGATTCTGACTTTTTGCACCGTACGCAATGTTACAGCAGGGATAGCGAAATGATGTTTGGCAGTGTTGCTATATTTATAGGAAAATATTGTTATTACTTTTGACAAATAGAATTATTATCGTTAAAAGAGTAAAAATGATTAAATTGAACAGAAATTGTACGGCAAAGTAGAACAAGTATCTACCGCACATTTGCCGTATACGTGGTTGATTAACTTTAACAAAAATAAGACAGCAATCATATCATAATCTAAAATTTGTCAGAAACTGGCTTCATCAAACCTTACTAAACACCCATTACACGGAAAAACAGAACCCTTCATCAATCTAATGGATTCAAGATACAAAATATTACAGGCATAAAATAAATTGATAAGAATCCATTTTCATTTATAAAAATAGCGACACTGTTCGGAAGATTTCGGCAGGGTGAAAATGTGCGAAAAGAAGAATGTCGAAGGAACAATAAGAAGCCAATTGTCACGTCTTGTCTTAGATTTAACCAAAAGAGATTATAACTACTAGAGGTCGCATGTCGCCGCTAACACTGAAAATTTATCATCTTGCTCTCACATATGCTAGGCCCATTCGTTTGACACCTATTGCCCCGGGTACACACATGTCAAAGTCATGGGATACAACATGCTAGAGTGAGACCCCATGTTTCAGTCCGTGAATACATGGAGACAGTAGCGCTTTGCTCCCTCTAGTAGTTGCAATCTCTTTTATTTAACCTAATGCGTTGAACAGAGATGACAGACGCTGCTTTAACCAATGGCTTAGGGTAGGGGTAAAGACGCTGATTACCTCTAGATCAGCGGTTCTCAACCTTTTGTGTATTGCCCTGGGTTGCTGCGGACCCCCACGGATAAAAATCGATCTTGTGTGCTATCAATTTGTTATTTCAGTTTGTTAGGAAACAAGACTTGAAATTCCAATCTGCGCTCGGAAAATATATTTTTCTTCGCGGACCCCCAGTAATGACTTCGCTGCCCCCTAGTTGAAGAATCTGACAGATTCTGCCAAGAGAAGCTTGTTGAATTTATTTAATAAGTTTCTTGATGGCAACATTGTCCCTCATGGCTGAAGGCAAGTGAAGGTCATCCAAAAACCAGGAAAACTCCGATCACAACTCATATCGACCGATTGAAATGTTGTCCTGTAATCGAAAGCTGTTCGATAGAATGATTTTGTTTCGCCTCGTTAACTGGGTCTAAGCAAATAGCTTACTATCAGTTACACAACACAACGAATGACCTATGCTAGCAAAGAGCAAATGGCATCATTTTTCGTGGATATTAACGGGGCTCTTGATTCAGTTTCTATTAATACTCTTTCTGCACCAGCATGGTCTTTCACCGACTATAATCAACTTTTTGTTAAACTTGTCTGAAAACCACATGCATTTTTCGCATGGTGATTTATTGACATCACGAATCAGCTACATGTGTCTTCCCCGTCAGGGCTCATGTCTTAGCCCCCTTCTCTATAACTTACACGAATGACATTGACGAATGTCTTGTCAAGGGAAACAACCGATTCCGACTCAATCGGTTGATGCGTTCGAGGTGGAATCCATACTGAAGATTCCAAACTGGTACCGGAATGATTTGACTGAGTAGATGTATAATTATGTCTGCC
Organism: Topomyia yanbarensis; assembly: GCF_030247195.1. NCBI lineage: Eukaryota > Metazoa > Arthropoda > Insecta > Diptera > Culicidae > Topomyia > Topomyia yanbarensis. The sequence continues at coordinate 164,052,634 of NC_080670.1, forward strand.
ATTTTGAAATGTCTATGTTAGCCGCTGTTAATTCTGTTGAGCTCAGCCATCAAACGAAATGACGACAGTAGCGCACCTGGTGATGATATCTCAACTACGTTCGAAGATGTCTTCGATCTTCACACAACTTTAGCGCTGGAGTTGGATGTCTGTTCTCTGTGCTATCGATGAATGCTTGGTTTAAGGGTTTGGATGCGAGCCGGGACTTTATTTGTACGATGTTAAGGCTCATGTCAAAATATTACACTTTTGTTCCGCATCTCCGTCGTATAGCACTTGCTGAGTAATGGCTATCATGACATCGAGCATGTTGTTTGGCTGTGCGCAGAATACTTTGTTGCCAGGTCCCAACTAATAGATCACCCTATGTGCGGCACGTCCTAGTGAGCCGCGATCACCCCTACATTTTTATTATCTATTTATTTTTGAAAAAAGATGATAGTTATGACATCATGGCAGTATCGGAGAGCCAATTATTCCCCGAAATATTGACTCTCCCATCGCCCCTGCGATAACAGGCTGGAAACCACTACAACCAAGTGTGCATATAAGTTACAATGATCAAAGCCAACGACTATGCCAATTATATAATGTATCCAACTTCCTACCTATTCCCTTACTTGCATAAGATCAGGAATCAGTAACGACTGGCTCAAAAGGGCACGTTCCCCATGTTGCTCGGAGATTTGTACCTTGCCATGATTTGTCTTTTCATCATTTCCCTGATGGGAAGGATTAGAGAAGTGATAAGGTTGGGGATAAGGAAAACAACGACACAGAGAACATAGACAATACGTAAGTTTCTCATACTCCCTAGGGAATAAACACACTTCTCGATGAGCGGATATATAAACACCCTCGAGGGGATATTGAGATAACTGAAAGACAACACATCCGAAGAGATTCGGCTTAAACCGATTTAGGTTTATAATTTTTTTGCCAGAAATTCTTGAGATCGGTCGTCGATACCGCAAAAAATCGGCTGTATTTTCTCTAATCGACTTGGTTCTCAAACTGCCCACGAACCAGGAACTCTAGCCTCATCAAAACACCAGAACTCTTCAAACATTGCATGGGATTCCACGGAATGTAAAGAAGTACCTTATTCTAATAAAGGCTAACGATTCGACTATAAAACGGAAGTTCCCTACCCTCCCACTTATTACCTCCAATTTCTGGTTCAGCAAAGTACAGCTTTGTTCGTTATTCGGAGAACAAATTATTCGTTACCTTAAGCAAACCCAACTGAAACTGGGGTTGCTACATCTAGTACGAAGACGATGTACTTATGCAGCCTTATTCTGCATTACGACGAATGACATTTTCGAACGAATATTGTTCGATCGAAGCAGGCTCCCGTTTGATTCTGCTGTCGTTATTGAGAATGCAAATCACATTCGTTAGAAAAAGCGATCCGTCGTAATGCAGAATAAGGCCGATGATCAGATAACGACGGTTCGGGCTCGTTGGGTACGAGCCAGTTTATTAACATGCGTAATACCGTCAGAGCAGAGAGTTACATCTAATACCTCTTCTCTGCCAGGTCGTGCAAATGTTGGGTGATTTCCTACATTAATTATATGAAAATTTGTGCTGCGTAACTAGTCCATCAATTTTGGGGAGCTGTCCCAAATTATGTGGTGGGTATTTGCATCACTACCGATTATGAGTGGAAATCCATTTCTGCCATAGTGTGATACAGCCCTTTTAAAATCATCAGTAGGTGATGATTCATGATGTGGCAAGTATGCCGAATAATAGACGTGTTTCCTGTTTATGTTATCAACAGTCATATTGACTGTGACTGCACAAATAGCACGAGTTGTGAGATCGGATAGAAGATATGCGTCAATAGTACTATTCACAGGTTTACATGCACGAGGCATTTCACGTGGATTTGTCATGCAATTTTTGTTGAAAGCTACGAAGACAGGGTTAACTAACTTTCCGACATAGACGTTTGCTTCATAGAAATACGGTTCTTGAGCCTATGAAGCTTTTGCTTTCTGCAAAAGGCGAGATAGAATGATAGATGCTGTACTGCCGTTATAAGCATATTTGTCCCATGTTCTATGGGATTTCCTATATACATGGGACAATTATGCTTAGAGCAGCAGTGTACGTCTATGCTGAAGATTATTATGGGCTACTCGAACCATAGTCGATCAGAGCATTGCCCATTTCATCACCGGCAATTATTGTACAGCTACTAGAAGATACCAAACACGTTGGCTAATAATCGCCTGTAACGAACCCTGAAATGGGTATTAGGGACATGATCATCATTTGAATCTAACGATTTGCGATGAAACAAACGTCCACTTTGTCAAAGATTCACTTAACATAACAAGGGTAATACTGAAGACATACATATTAAAAAGACTGATATCTCTTTCCATCACCCATACAAACGAGAAGCGATAGAAGTTACAGCGCCTCTATTGGAAGAAGGTAGGAATCTTAATGTAAAAATGTATATGTGTGTGTGCATCACTATGGAAAGTACCACCTTTACCCGCAAGTGGCGTTGCTGTTGCTGTCTCCGGATTCTGGACAGAGTTGCCAGTCTTCTTGATATGCAGTCTTCGGTAATACCCACAACACTCCGTGCGCCACTGGCTTATTTTAGGGGAAGATCCATAGATGACGTAGCATCTTTTGAGTGATTTTTAACACCCCCCTCTCCCATCGTAGCATTTTGTCACAAAACTCTAAATACCCCCTGGTAATTACGTAGCTTGACGGTAATTCTCTTCCCCTCCTTGTCCCCGTAAAATAAAAAAAAATAAAAAAACGATGTTAGCTATTCCCTTTTAAAAAAGCTACGTAGCATGACCTGACCCCCTACTCCCTGTCGTCACACATCATCACAAAATACAATACTCCCCCCCTCCCTCAAATAATGCTACGTCATTTATGGATGATCCCTAGTCATGGCAGCCATTCAGTCCTCAGCACGGAGAAACACTTCGGTCTCGAGAACTCCTGCTTTTAGTCACCTCTTCCCAGTCAAAAAAAGGCGGATGAACATGGTCAGGCGATTTAAACACTTTGACGTTTGACTCAACTCGCCTGTGCTAATTGCCCCAAGAAACAATTGTAATTTGCGGATTCGATTTATAGACAAGTTCAATACTTAGACAAATTTTGTGGCGGTTGAAATGGACTTGGTTGTTTTTCGCGTTTTTCTAACATGGCGGTTCATGTTTGGTCATCTTCAATTAGCCAACGAATGTGGGAAATTGTGGAATCGTGTGTAAATATAGTAAAACAAGATCCCTGACCTAACGTTTTAACGAACGTCGGATTGTGGTAAGTTTTGGTGTTCAGTACCAATCTCATCATTGGTTCTTCCTTTAGTTCGGTGGTGATTACCTAGTACTTTCATATTAGGCAATTAAGGGCTAAAGGGCGCCTTCAGTGGGCGATTTGGTGGTGATTTACGGGCGTTTAGGGCGGCAAAAATGACGGCGACAAATCGCCCACATGTTGCAATTGAAATCGCCCCCTATTTGTCCTCAATTTGCCGCAAATTGAAGGCTTGAAGTTTTTGACTGTGTTACCACACGAGAACAGGACCCCACTGGATCAATTCTTGGCTGAAATACTTCAACCCGCCGGATACCACAGGGCCTCTAGCCTGGTTTTGTCCGGAGAAAGATAATAGACTGTTATCAACCCCCTAATCAGCCTCGTTAAGCGACTGCATTTGGGCCTAAGTAAACAATTGAATAAAAAAAATGTGGTTTTTTCTTACTATTCCGTTATTTACTCCAATCGTTTAGCCTATTTAATGGGGCACAATATTAGGAATTCTTCTGCGTGGTATTCGGAGTCATGCTTTTGAAATGCGCGATATTACAGGGTCCGGCACTCGAAGTGTAACCAACTTCAGACTGTTCTCGCAACTGCCGCACTGGCGCTGGGATATTGGCTGAATGACAGTTTAGAGTACTGTTTACAAGCGTACAATTTGCATTTTGCCAAAAGTGAACGAAAAGAAGTTATCTGTGATGGACTTCAAAAGAAGGAGTTCCCAACAAACAACGAAGGTTGAACAAGCCTTTATTACGAGGGAATACGCCGAACAATAACTGTTCCAACCATTATCCAGCTAAATTGGTCGGTGTTAAGGCAGACCGGACTAAGTCGCAAAACATAAAAAAAATGAGATAATTATAGCAATGGATACAGAATTTCGTCAGCTACTTTCGACTCTTGCCAGATTTGAAATATGTAACAATAAACAAGAATTACCGCAAAAATTAATTTCCAATCATAATGTAAAGGATGCTGCGATTCAAACTTTAAACTCGTTTTTCTCGAAATCAATATTTTGTCACTTAGTCCGGTCTGACTTAACACCGACCAACTGTTTGTTGAGATTGCTTCGCTTGGCCAAAAGCGGTTATATTTCGAATATCGTGTTCCTGACGATTTTTTTTCAAATTGTGCAGTTCATGATGATTCAAAACGATAGGGTATACTTAACTAACCGTTCATATGAGATTTTGAGTCATCGGTTGGCCGCCAGGAGGAAGCACCCATAACAAATAATGCTTTGGGCCGCTGTAACCGCAGATGGGCGCTCTCCAGTCATTTTCATCGAGCCTGCCGTCAAAGTAAATGCGATATAAACGGGCTTTATGTTCTGGAGGCAGCTTTGAAGTTGAAGACCATGGACGTTTCAACAAGACTCGGCATTGTCTCACAAAGCGCGAGTGAACCAGGAATGGCTGAAAACCAACGACAACGCGATGGTTTTCGAATTCACCAGATGCGAATCCAATGGATTATACTCTCTAGTCCATTTTGGAGAGCAAGGTCTGAAGTAAAAAATACAGCAGTCTCGAGACATTGAAGAAAGCCATTGTTCGTGAGATAGCCAAAATACCGGCTAGTCACATTCGGGCAACTTCTGATTCCTTTTGCGATAGTCTCAAAGCCATAGTAAGGTAAAAGTGATCATATCGAGCAATAGTCAAATGTTACTGAATTTTTCATTATTTTCGCACATTCTGTACTTTGTAGTAAATAAAATAATTTTCCAAACCGAATTTATGGCCTTTTAATTGCCCCATAAAAAATTTGACATTTGCGAAATTGTGCACTCGACCGACGAAATCGGGTGACTTCAAGATCGACCTACTAATTTACCGACTAAATTGAATTACGTCGGGGGAAAATTTTTGTCACCATATTAATCAGTAGATATTATACGTTTAAATCTGGTACCCGACTTAATTGACTGAAAAATCGGTTGGAAAAATTTTGTTGCATCGGAACAAGATTTAATAGTCATATTATTCCACATACGAAATCGGTTCTCGTATTGTTGACAAACGCTTATGTCGGAAATTTTATCTTCTAAATATAATTTTTATTAGTTTTACTTATATCTTCAATAAATTAAAAGTAAAATTGGTAAAAAATTACAGTTCCGCACTTTTAATAGGAAGAAGTGATCGTATACTCGACTATTGCTCGGATTGATTTGGGTAAGTCTAATTAATATTTGTCAAGTTAGTTTTTATTAATTCTTAATAATATTCAGTTGATGACCTATTGATTCAATAAAATCGTTGCCTGTACGTTAAAAAAGCAACCAGGAAGTTCAAGAATACTACAATTCCACTTCACATTTTAAGAGCAACAAGAAGATCCGGAAGATCAACAAGCCATGTTAAGTTTCAAAGGTAAGTTTTTACATATTTTTTTTCATTTACATAAAATAAAACAATATAAACATCAAACATTTTTCTGCGAAAATATGTCTTCTACTTATTTTGAGAAATTCCCAGTGAAGGTAAGGGACACCGGTTCGAATAATTCAAAACTATCGACAGATCTACCTATTTAATCGTTTTCCATCAACAGATTTCGACAAATTTCGTCAACCTATTTCATCTGGTGTTGCGTCGACAGACACTCATGTTAAACTCTCATAAGCGTCGGTGCAACAAACTATAAATTCGTCGATTTCAAAGTCGGGCGATTCAGCCGACCAAAACCGATTTAATCGGTGGGAAAATCGGGAGGATTTTTTATGGGGTGGTAACAATTCGAGTGCCGGACCCTGTATATGAATAAAAATCTATCATGTATAAATATTGTTGTTCGCCATTTCTTCGTCTGCAGCTGTTTGACATCCCTAGTTTATTATTTTGCTCTACATACATAGGATATACTTATTCTACACGGTTTCCCGGTCCCGGTTGAATGCTATAGGAGGTTGAATGTTTCCATTGATTCCGTCTGCTGGCGGCGACGTCGGTAGACGAGAAATTGTTTTTCGTCTTTGCTTTCGATACCGTTTCACTTTACACAACACTCTCGCCTCTACTGGCGGGTAAGTTGTTGTGTCTGGCTGGTCTGCATGCTTGCTAAGCATTTGAACAAGATTGCTTTTTATGTAGGTATGGGAGAGTAAAGTTTCCTTCCTTTTGTAACTGTTTACCAATATCGTTCATCCTTTGGCGGAAAGTGCGCACATGTATTTATAAATTTTCATCGGAGTATATTCTCATAATTATTTCCAGTAACACTGGAGCTGGATGCTTCCCTAAGCCAGAGTAATGCCGAGCCGACCGGGTTGATTTGCGAGACGTACGACTGCAAAGATGGAGACTGTACGGTGGGAACCGAGGTTTGCGAGGAAGGTGATGCGGATAAGCCCGTTGGGTGCTTTGTGGTGTGGAGCACCAATAATGTGACTAGTGAGTATTTCAAAAAGTAAATATTCATACTATAAATGCACTATTTCGTACGTTACAGGTGAAGTAAAAGTAACGATGAAGGGTTGCTTCCTCAACCCGAGCGATTGCAACAACACAGAGTGCGTGGACACCTCTCATGGCACTAAGAACAACTTGAACTACTGCTGCTGTCGAGCTAACATGTGCAACCGGGAGCACAAGTGGGTTCCGGTCGTCACCAAGCCGCCGGATGTGATTCATCACGTTACACCGGAAACGAACATTGTCCTAACCGCTGCAATTATCGTGAACATTATGGTACTGGTTTTTGGTGTCGGTTTCACATTCTTCTGGCGACACAGGAAGCAGTCGATGTTCAATGAAATCCCTACGGTACGATACATCGTCAGAGTTAGATACTTAAGATGTATGATATATTTGTTTTATTTAGATTGAGCCAGAAATCACGAGCTCATCGCCGAATCTAGCTTTGAGACCAATTCAGCTCATCGAAGTTAAGGCACATGGCCGCTTCGGGGTGGTTTGGAAAGCTCAGCTTATGTCGCAGGAGGTAGCAGTGAAGATATTTCAGGCACAGGAAAGGCAATCCTGGATCACTGAACAGGAAATATTCAAAGTAGGTGTCTTACATCAAATTAAACCATTTTGTTGCTAATGCGATATAATTTTCTACCCAGCTACCACGCATGAACCACCCAAATATACTACAATTCATCGGATGCGAAAAACGGACTGAGGCGTCGAGCACAGATTTTTGGTTGATCACTGCTTATTGTCAGCATGGGTCGTTGTGTGATTACCTGAAATCGCATACCGTCACCTGGCAGGAGTTGCGCACCATTGCCGAGAGTATGTCCCGCGGGCTGATGCATCTGCATGAGGAAATTCAGAGTAGCAAATCGGAGGGTCTAAAACCGTCGATTGCACATCGGGATTTCAAGAGCAAGAATGTACTGTTGAAGGATGACTTGACGGCTTGCATTGCGGACTTCGGATTGGCATTGGTATTCACACCGGGTGAGTGGATTTGCAGTGTATAGAACTGTGTAATCCTGTGTCTTGTAGTAAGAAATGTTTACAGGAATACCTATAGTTGTTGTAAGAAGCAGATTGATAGTTTAGTTCAATATCATACCAATTCTAGAGAATCCTCCATTACGTTGGTTTAAACTTGTTTTGAATGTTTTCGGTCTTACGGGCTGAACGCTTTCTTCAAGCTTCACAAGAATCTTGGAAAGAAACATTCAACAACAAGTTTAGCCTCCAGAAGTTGAATAATAATAATTATTCCAGCTGGAAATTCAAAGTGGATTCCCATTCGGGAGAATCTGTTGCATTGCGTTGAGCCCGGAACCAAGATAAAGCAGGAAACCGTTGAAGCCTGCAACGTGGCGAATGTCAAGGCATGAGCAACAATCGGCCTGTTGATTGACGACAACCAGCACGGGTTGTTCCGTGTGACAAGAGCAGCAAAGGCCACGTGGGACGCCCTCAAAAACCACCACCAGAAGTAAACAAGTGTTTCGCGGATGACGAGGACATGATTGTTTAGTACCAGACAGAATTCACCAGCAAATCTCAGCGTCGCGATGATTCTGAGAAGCTTGCCAACTTCTTACGACACACTAATAACTGCACTAGAGAGTCGCTCTGATACCGATCTCACGTTGGAACTTGTCAAGCGAAAACTACTAGACGAAGCGACAAAGCGTTGCGGATCATTCGGCAACAAGTTCATGTTAAAACTAAACACGGCGCTGCGATCACGACAATAAGAAGAAACCGCTGATTTGCCATAACTGTAGAAAGGAGGGTCACTGTCGGCAGGCCGCTCAAATTTCGGAAATAGGCGTCAGGACGAAGGGAAAACCATGACGACAAGAGAAAAGGGAAGATGGCGTTTCGTTCGCTTTCGTCGCTAATACGTGAGCGAACTCTTGCGACACAAAACAGCGGGTTGTTGACTCTTGTGCGACAAGTTACACAGTCGCCGACCGAAGCTTTTTTGAAGTGAACTAAGTTGTGATCTGAAAATTAGCAAAAGTTGAAGGCCATAAAAAGTCTGCGTATTATAAAGTCCCATATAGATGATTGCGAGAAAAAAATAAAAAAGTAACGGAGCAAGTGTGGTGGTCCCGTTCGCTAAACGTGAGCTAGCGAGGTTGTCGACCCAGCAAAACGACCAAATGCAACAGTAAATGCAACCGCAATAGCAGCAGCAGCGAGAGCAGCCCAGGGAGGCCATACCGAGCACAAACGGCAATAAACCAATAGGACGCCAAGGAAAGCTAGGGTTTCACGTGCGCACCTCGAAACCAAGCATTATCCAAGAAGACCGGCAGTCTGGGTTGCCTAAAGCGACGAAGCTGAAGCAAAATATAGAAGAGCTCTACGTATTCATGAAATTCAAGGCCAACATGCACGGACAGATCAGGGATCTAATGATTAGCATCGAACCTGCCGTAGCAGCCGAAAGCTGAAAAGACACTGAAGACCACGGAGATAGCGAAAGCAGAAGCCTATGAGACGCCGAAGGGTGGCCGGTATTCCCGTTCTGTGAAAAGAGCGAAGGAAACATCAGAAGAGGAGGAGGAGCCGAAGAAGCTCAAGAAGGTCGGTGAAAGACAGCAAAACAACCGACAAATGGAGAGTGAATGGTGAACCGTGGAAATCGTAGAATAGAGGAGGGAAACAGAAAGAAAAGGACGAAAAGAAAAATAAGAAGACCTTCGGCCGCGCCAGGAGAGGTATAAGGGATCGCTCTAGTCGCCAAAGCAAAGGACGGCATGACGTACGCTGCGATCCTCAAAAGGGTGAGAGAAGATCCCAAGCTATAGGAGCTTGGAGAGAACGTAAGTAAGAATCAGGCGCACTCAGAAAGGCAAGATGCTATTCGAGCTGAAGAAAGATCTATTGATGAAGAGCTCGACCTTTCGGGAGCTCGTGGCAGAAGCGGTGGGTGCGGAAGCGAACGTGAGAGCTTTAGAAGCAGTTGTCGAGTGTAGGAATCTGGCCGAGATCACAACGGAAGACGAAGTGAGAATCGTGCTAATAGAGCAATGTAACCTGGAGACAGAGCAGATGTCTATCAACTTGAGGAAGGCATACAGTAGCACACAGACAGCAGCGATACGCTCATCGCCAACCGCAGCCAACCAGCATCGACCGATAAGATTAAAGATTATTCGGTGTGCTCGTTACGATTGATCTCTAGAACAACTAAACAAACGGAAAGGTGTTTCAGGTGTCTCGGTTTCGGCCAACTGTAGAGACCCAGACAGATCTGATATGTGCCGAAAATGTGGGGAGAAAGGATCACTTGACCTCCCGACAACGGTAACTGGGTGGTGGATAGTGCAGTGATGGCGGCAATCCAAGTGGTGGGCGGCTTTCCCTTCCAAGAAGTGGTGGATAGACGGTTGTTATAGGAGGTGATATTAACACTTAGGTCGTGGAGTGGGGTAGCAGGCTGACCAACGCAAGAGGGTACAGCTGGTTGGAAGTCCTGTCGAAGCTGGATGTGAGGCTGTGTAACGAAGGTTCCGTTAGCATATTCCGTAAAGACGACCCGGAATCCATCATCGACATAACATTCTGCAGTGCGTCGCTGATGGATAACATGAATTGGGGAGTTAGTGAGCAGTACACACATAGCCTACCACCAGGCGATCCACTACACCATTGGTCGGCGGAATTGCATTTGAACGTGGAGAGTGAGGCCTGGCGAGCGGATGTAGAAAATAAAGGAGTTCGACAAGGACCTTTTTGTGGAAGCACTACGCGCTAACAACCTCGCTCCAATTTCGAATGCCAATGAGCTGTCGGAAACATTAGCGAGTGCGTCTGACGTAATAATGTCGAGGAAAATGAAGCCGAGGAACTGGCGTATTGGTGAAACGAAAGGCTCAGTGTCCTCCGTGTTGCCTGCCTGGAAGCCAGAAGACGCGTTCAGTGAACATGATCTGAGGCAGTCAGAGAAGAGTGTAAGGTGACATTCCGAGCGGCTAGGGCCGCATTTAAACGCGAGATTACGCTTAGTAAGTGCACTTGCTGTGTAGAGAAGTAGACGCTAATCCCTGGTTGAACGCTTACTGTGTCGTGTTGGCCAAAATCGAGGGTCCACGACGCCAGTTGAAATGTGCGCTAACACACTGAAAATTATCGTGGAGGGTCTTTTCCCGAAGCACGACCCAACCGCATGGTCGCCAACACCGTACGTTGATGCAGACAGTGAATATGCTGGTGACAGTCGAGTCTCTAACCACGAGCTCCTTATAGTGGTGAAAGAGCAGCAAGCGAAGAAAGCTCCCGGTTCAGGCGGTATCCCCAACGTGGCCACTGAAGACAACGATTCTGACATTTCCCGATTCAGGACAGTTCTACTTCCTGGACAGATGGAAGATCCAGAAGCTGGCGTTGCTGCCAAAATCAGGGAAGCCACCAGGAAAGGGTCTTCCTCAACAGGCTGACAAACTACGCTGAAAGTGAGAACGGATTATCGCAGAGGCCGCTCGGACTCCGGAAAAGCATCTCGACGGTAACGAGCAACGTGAAAAACGCCTTCAACAGCGCCAGTTGAATGGCTATCGCCGTATCGCTGTACAAATTGCGGGTCCTGAACTATTTTTGCAAGATTCTGAGAAGTTACTTTCAGAACCGAGTACTGGTCTACGAGACGAACATGGGACAGAGGTCAATTAGGGTCACGGCGGGAATACCTCAGGGCCCCATAGTCGGCCCAACGCTCTGGAATGTAATGTACAACGGAGTGTTAACACTGCAACTGCCTAGGGGAGTCGAGATCATCGGCTTTGCTGACGACGTTCTGGTGAGATCGTAGAGGAAGTGGAGATGTTGACGGCAGAGACAATAAGTATCGCGGAAACCTGGATGGCTGATGTCAAGTTACAACTGGCTCACAACAAGACGGAGGTGGTGCTGGTCAGTAACCGAAAAAAATCCAGCTTGTCGTGAACAGCGTCGGCGGACACTTAATCTCATCGATGCGTGCATTGAGTCGACGATCATACATGTTAATTTAGAGATTTCCGTCGTGCCCTCAATCATTCGATACAAAGAATGTTCCTAAATAATATCAACTCGACCTATTTCTTCCTACAGGAAAACCCTGCGGCGACACTCACGGTCAGGTCGGAACCCGCCGCTACATGGCACCGGAAATTCTGGAGGGAGCCATCAACTTTACACGGGATGCATTCCTCCGCATTGACGTGTACGCTTGCGGTTTAGTACTGTGGGAGCTGGTATCACGCTGCACTGCCCACGGCGGAGCGGTCGACGAGTATAAACTGCCGTTCGAGGCGGAATTGGGCTTACACGCGACATTAGAGGAAATGCAGGAAAATGTCGTCACAAAAAAGCTCCGTCCACGGATTCACGACCACTGGAGGAATCATAATGTAAGTTTATCAGTCCCACATTTTTTAAATATTCAATTTGTATCATTTTCTTCTCCTTCAGGGTCTCAATGCACTGTGTGACACTATGGAGGAATGCTGGGACCACGATGCGGAGGCCCGCCTTTCCTCGTCTTGTGTGATGGAGCGCGTATCGCAACACGGTCGCTTCCAGTCGACCACACCTCTGCTCATCGAAACGAACACTACCAACGACCTGCCCCCGAAGGTTGCCTCGGAGAGTGTTTAGGATACTAGGTTGGACCGCCGGTTTCATCGAGGTTATGGAAAGACCTGCTCCACTACAGGATGCAGGAGTCCTTTCGTAGTAGTTTGCTTTTGGATTGTGCGGAATTTGTTAGCCCTGTGACAGCAAAACGTACAGAGAAAGCCTATCTTGCAGCTTTACTATACTCGTGTACACTTAAACTTTTATCGATCCAGTTTTGTTTTTAACACATCCTGCAGCAGACATTCTGGCGTTTATTTATGATCAAACAGGATCGCAGTCTGAACACGTGTACGTGACGAACTGATTGTTCAGGGATACTATTTAGAAGTAGCGATTTTATCAAACAAAACTTTATTTGATGTACGTTTTCAAAAAAAAAAACCAAGAAAGTCGACAAACGTTTGAACGTTTCGGTAGGTGGCCTTTGCGATCGCAAGCGATTGGTAGCTTAATTTTGGACTGATCTGAACAGCCGATATCATGAGAAAAAGTAAAAATAAAAATCAAAAAATTGTTATTAAAAATATGACGTAATAAATGGCAGTCATTTATATTACACCGTTAAATCGGTAATGTTTCATAGCTTTCCTCAGCTATACGCAAATAACGTGCATTCATATGAATAGGAAATTGTATACTTTACAACATTTAGAAGACTCCCCCCGCACCAACTCTTGAGATAGAATCCTAGAGCGAATCATGTTTACTGGAACCAGTGTGTAAATTAAGGCTACACGAACACAAAACGACGGGAATTCGCGTAATAAGATATATTTTTGTAAGTCCTCCAATATTAGCCAATATGCCATGATTAGTTTTTAATAAATATTATTCTGGTAGAGTTAGCATAACTTTGTTTGGAATTAAATTCTTCGAAATGTTTGAAAGAAATGCTGTCCGTAGCAGAGTAAAAATACAATGGGCATAAGATTGATTATAACACACACATGACCATGTCCTTACAACTGTTGTTTGTAGTTAGGTCCCTCTTTTTAATTTCATTTGCATAAAATAAAAGATATTATTAGAGATCTCACGAAAATAAACTTTTTTATTTTTGTGAAAATCTTCACGCGCAAATTTCCTTCTTGGTGTAAAAAACTGGTCTTCATCAAAAATTTCTCCCTTGGGCAGAAATTGAATAGCATAGTCCATCTTGCATTGGCTTGCTAAGCCGAACAAAGTTTCGAAATCACCAAGTTCTCATTAGTTAACCGAACTCCCTTTCTCGCGGGACATCACGATTGCGGGGTTTGCTCAAGAACACAAATTGTGCTTTCGTTCTTGGGAGCTAGCGTTAAACTGGCGGTAGCTTAGTCCTTAGTACTAAGTTAGTGTCGGATTCTGAGGAAACAAAATCGAAATGCAATTTTTAATAACTAACAAAATAGTCGAAAAGCACGGAGTAAGCCATGGAGCAGCTCAGAAGATTTGTTTGAAATACCAACTGCATGGAAGCGTTACTGACCGACTCACGAATGGCCACAATCATAACGAACAATCCGACGATGGATTGCTGAATATGGTTTAAACGGAATTTCGCTCGGTGGTAATCATTCATCAGCAAAATTAACAAAGTCCACTCGGGCGAGATGAGATTTCCTATTGCCGTTAAATGGGCGTCTCACGTCACCCGAAGTGACGCATCAGAACTTGCGGAGAAAAGCCACGTAGAGTGAGGTGAGATTAGTGGTCTCACGCCACGCGTCGCACAGAATAAGGCCGAATATAAACCGCTAAACCGCGTCGCTCACAACTTGGGAAATGTCAGACACACCCGATGAGTTCCCGGTGGTTGCTAGCACGAGAAATTCAGGGCTTCCCCAGGTAAGTTCAACCAACCTCATAACTCGATCGGTCCCATTTGACTCACACTCCATCTTCTTATTGACCCCAACGGTACAAGAGCAGCCGCCAAACCTCAGACAAAGAAAACATCAGGGTCCTATTTTCATAGTCACTTCACCTAGTTACTAATTTTCTTGTAGTCACTTAGTGACGTGGCTGTCAGAATAGGGCCCCAGATGCCAACCCTCCTACGACAAAGTTTGCTCTCCGAAATTGAAAAGCTTCCTTTCCGGCATTGCCTCCGATTCAGAAAGTACCAGATAAATCCCAAAAGTACTGGACGGTTGCCTGTGCGGGGAACCCGGTACCATCCTGGGTAATCCTTTTCATTTTAGAATTCACCAGAACTCAATTGCTGCAGCGTCTATTCTCTCTACAGAAGCACCAGGGCAAAAGCCCTCTGAACACACTCCCATGGTTGATTCGTCGCCACCCGTCCAACCGACTTCCTCAAGATCTAGTAGCAGAACTGCAAGGAATATGTAGTAGCTCCAGCCCTAACCCAGTTCCGCTACCCGACGGAATAATCTGCACACTGGCTACCCAGTGGAATACCAATGGCCTGAAAGCAAACCTAGGAAACCTCCAACAATGATTCGGTTACAGGTACACTTTGACATTAACTGAACGGTCGAACATGTACCAGACAATTCGCCTAGGAGCCTGAGCTTACCTGAAACTGGTCGCAAAAAGAACTTTTCCGTAAGATGTACACTAACATCTGTGTTAGCGAGCAAGGGCGCTATAACCCTGGCTCATTAGCCAGGGCAGGGCTAAATACTTCTGTCCCATCCCAGGAACCTATGACCAAAGGAGTGACATTAACCCTCTTAGCAAAGTCACTCCCAACGATTTATCAAACACCCATCAAATTGAAACGGTTGTGTACGGTTGTCCACGTTTCTTCCTTATTCAAGGTTCAAAATAATCCGTTAAATAAATTATTCATTGAATGAATGACTTGATTGCCGTATAATTTTGAATCATCTTTATTTTGTACGCTGCACAGTTGGCCTGGCCGCTTTAATGCTTGTGTCATATTCAATATGTGCCACAAACATTAATAATGACAAGAAAAGTTGTGGACGAACGTCTGCAATTTTCCAGGATCCCTACATGTATTGGTTGTGTATGTTTAGACTAGACTAGACTAGATGTACACTAACATCTATGTATATCCCTGAGGAAGTCAGCGACATCGGAAATAATTTGCGGGTCTCTCCAAGCCACTGTCAAACCTTTCCTATTAATGGGTGACAAAAACGCCCATTACACAGAGTGGGGTTTAACCCTTTATAAGGCCCAGAGTTTGGGGCTATTAATGGATGTTATATTAATAGAAACACGGTTTTTTCACTTAGTTTAGAATATAATATTTACATTTATTTTGTAATAAAATAATGTTTTGAAAGTATACTTGGTACCGCCCGTGCCGCTGTTAGAAAACGTCAGTCTTTTTAATGTTTGATGTATTTCCAACGAGATTGGTGGAAATAGACAAATCGAGCTAGACTGGAATTTTTTTAAAGAATTTAAGGTGAGTTACTGGTTATTACCTGATTAACCCCTGAATTCTGAGGATAAATTGAAAAATGAGAACACAGATTACAGACGTTCATTTGTTCATTTAATTTTTTTCTTTGTAATTTTTGCCACTCAAACCAAATTTTCGGATTAAAAATAGTTGTTTTTACAAATTTGCATCACTAACTTATAGGGTCTAGAGTGTTTTTTTCAAAAACGAGCTAAATTTACTATCCAAAAGGAAATTGTCGTATTTTTATCAAAAAACTCCACCAATCTGACACTTTTCACTGTATCTCAATAAAAAATAATAAGAAGAGTTCTTACTTTTTGTTTCTGCGTGATGAACGAAACGAAAAGGTGACAATATAGTTGCCACTGTCTTATAAAGGGTTAAGGAGATGTTGCCATCGCGGTATCAGCAATGCTGTCATGCTAAATGACAGCAGCCCCATCTTGCTTCGGGGTCGATTCATAAACGCCTCAGATTTGACCATATCCATCGCCAGAGCGTTCTAGCCGAAACAGCTTTTGCTTCCCTGTTGTAGTATCTCATGATCCAACGACGACGTTGTGGCGATCGGGCGGAATGGACTACCTATCCATGGATATGGTAATTACTCGCCGGAAGTAGAATCCAGACGTACACGCTCGTAAAAAGTTACTCAAAAATGAGTTTAATCCCACCCATTTCCAGATAAAGTGGAACAACCCTTAAATTGAGTAATTCCGGAGTTACTCAAATTTGAGTAAGCCAGCCTGAACCAAAAACTGAGTAATTATTACTCGGTTTTTGAGTACAATATTATCTACACTAAACCCAAAAGTGCTTCACTAGTACTCAGATTTTGAGTTCAACATTGCTCAAATTTTGAGTTCAGTACAAATTTAACAAAACCAAAAATTAAGTAATTATTACGCAGACTTTGAGTTGAACATTACTCAAATTTTGGGTTCAGAAGAACTTCAACAAAACCAAAAATTGATCGATTTTTACTCATATTATGAGCAGAAGCTTACCCAATTTTTGAGTAGACAACAAAGCCAAAAATTGAGTTGTAATTCCTCAGTTTTTGGGTAGAATATTACCCAATTTATGAGTGCAATATTTCATTAAAACCCAGTAAAGTTCAGCCGGAAATGAGCCGGAATTCCAGCTGTTTCCAGTCAGTATTCCGGCTCCAGTGACAAAACCGATTCTAGTTAGAATAGGTTATGTCACTGGAGCCGGAATACTGACTGGAGCCAGCCGGAAATCCGGCTCATTTCTAACTGAACTTTACTGAGAAACATCCGGATTATGACTTGCAATTCTGAATGGTTTCTGTAAGAAGAAATGCAACAACCGATTCCTATTCGCGACTACGAAGCTGAGTTTGACAGCTTGTGTGCGTGAAGTTCATGTAAACAAAAGGATGATGGAAAATGAATAATTTTAAACGTGCCGTTTTCAACGGTTTTTTCGTAAATATATGAAATTGTTAGTACAAATCAATACAAAAATCATTAAACGAGCTAATTTAGTAAAGAAACGAGTAAAAAATGTCGTAGAACATGTTTATTTTGCGTCCTCAACATGACGCATTTTTGTGAATCAAAAAACAAACAAGTTTTCAAAATGATAAAAAGTATTGAAAATTCACCTTTTCGCCCAAGATTTTATTTACAGATTGAAAGGCAATATGTATCCAAGTTATGGTAAAAATTTCTCTCAATACAATTAGTTTGTTATGGTGAAATGTGTTTTTTTTTGTTGGCCATATTTATACCGCCAGGAGCTATCAATGTATATGGAACAAAATGAAAAATATACTGATGTGCAGGTTATCTGCAGTTTTTAACCACGCAGACGGATGTCTTTAACCACGAATAGGATATCACAGTAATGGCGAATAACATTTTAGGACTATATACATGCATATAGTTTGCTTGAAAGAAACACGGGTGGGTTTTGAGCAGTTGAACCTTATCTAGATAGTTTTTGGCTGGGCAGATGTTTCCGCTTGTCATCAGGAGCAATACACACCGGTAAAAATTCGGTCGATTCCGATTTTTAATACTTCTGTTCAGAACCACGAGTGCCTTTAATAGTTATACTTTCAGTGAAATTCGACCAGTTTATTAGAAATTTTCTTCACGTTCTGTAGCAAAAAACTACCAAACTATATCTGTTATGCTTTATTGGGCTAATGCTATATTGGCTCATACCATTAAAATCACGTTTTAATATATTTGTACATTAAAAATCACAATTTACAATTAACCAAGAGGAAAAGCTATGCTAAAACGTGAAATTCTTATTCCATATTTTCTGCGAAAAAGCTTTGACAAAGGTTTGGTGGCTTAGTAGAAAGGTTTAGCGGAAGTCTATTTAACCACTTTCACTTATTTACTTAACTCAATATTCTTGAAAATTTGAAAATGGTCCATTTGAAAACTGACTAAAAATTAGCTTCATTTGTTTAAATTTCCATCACCCACAGGCACAACTTTTGTAGATGGCGACACCGTACCTTCGATGACGCGAATTTAAATTGGTTCATGATCGATTGTTGCATTTGAACTGGAACTAAACCGGTTTACATCCAGTGCAGAAATTGGCCGTCAAAATTTTGTTTTGGATACAACACAATGCAGTCTTTCTTTTCTTATGGAATATTTTTACAATAATAATTAAAGAAACTTCTGTTTATTAAATTTTATGGTTTTTAGTAAGTATTGTATAAAAAATTGTCCTTTTATTTGTTGTCAATACGTGCGCGGGAAACTTCAATAAAAGTTTGGACGAGTCTATTCACAGTTGTCCTCTGACTGTGCGGAATTATATTAAATATGGCACATGCCAGAAAGTCCCAAAACATTCTAAAATTGGGTGGCACCTCCACTCCGAGAACTGCGTGGCATTTGAATAAAATTTCCACTGCATGAATAGAATTGTTAGTCTCGAATATAACTTTTTTCTCACAAATGACGGCATAATTTCCTCTTTTCATCGGGCTTGCTATGCACACCATGTGTAGTTTGGAATCAGTTGCGGGGGATGCCACGTATGTATCTAAGCACTCCTAATGATGATATAAAAATCATTACATCTAACCTTATGTATATTATATTGCATTTACCCCAATCCAACCAATTAAAATTGAAGCCGAATGTTCTTCGCCTACAGTTGGACAGCCTACCAGCGTTCTTTTCTGTCCGCGAATTGGCATATGAGAAATTATTCTCAAGCATCCTCGAATGTGATCTGTGAATAGTTTTACAAATTTAAAATTTTATGATGACAGACCTTTGGGCTAATTTAAAAAAAATTATATCTCAGCATCTTCTACTCTAGAGAATCTGGACGGTGAATAAGATAGACACTGAGAGAAGACATCCTCGATTTTGAGACCTTCTGTTCTGTTAGGATACAATCTCTCAAACATTTGACGAATCTAGAAAAAGTGATATGATATAAATATTCATATGTTCCGTGAATACCATAAAGTGAAATAGTAAATAATAAAAAATAAACATGTTACCACCAATCCTTCATATGAACACAGGTGTGGAAACATATCCAAGATATCATTAACGGGTTTCTTTTCTTTTAATAACAGTTTGAGGACTGGAAAGCATCGGTCCATTTCATCACAAATATGTTCTGCTACTGATGCCGACGCAAGTATTACTCGGAGCAATTGAGCCCGCTCTACAAGTTCAGTTGAAACGGACTCTTCTACAGGCATAGTTCCTCGATTATATTTATGTTTTTCTGCAGGTAGCTGTTTGATGACATTCCGGATGCGATGAAATATCATGTCAGTATGAGCACTAGAGTGGGACATGGTTATATGAAAAAAATAAAATTTGGCTCCGAGTAGCTTTTTGGGTCCCATTTAGCTCCCAGAACAACTCTGCAAATTTTTAGCTCGATCGGTGAAACTATATTTTTGCGCCCACGGTTTAAAGTTTACATGGGATTTCGTATAGGAAAATTGTTGCAAATTAATTCTTCCAAGAGTCGCCCGTTATCTCCTAAAAATAAACAGATGTCTGATTTTTATAGAAAATTTATCAAGCAAACATAGTCTAGAAGACTGCAAAACGATCTGATGCTTGTGGAAAAAGTTATTAAGCAAAAACCGATTGATGCCCTGAAGATTGATGAAAATTTCAGTTTTCATAGCATCACTGCTTCTGACGGTCTAATTATATACAAAATTTTTAACTTTCTCTTATTATGTAAAAAGAAGCCTCAATTTATGCCTCAAAACCTTTCGAAGTGACGAAATAGTATAGATAAACGATTTAGATACGTTAAGAGAGGATTAAAACAAAATTGCGTATAATTAGGTTTTACACCAACCGACATAACCCCGCAAAACGAGCCGGATGAACTTCTTTTGACAATTCTCGGTGGTTTGTTTACATGGAAGTTACGTGAGTTCGAATGTAACAGATGAGCAACCGTTGCGCTCGCACTCACGCATCTGACAAAGTAAACAAACCACCGAGAATTGTCAAACATGAACTTCATTCATTATGAGTTCATTCGTGTCGTCATCTTGTAGAACTCAATTGGAGAACCAACAGCAGTGGTGCAAGAAAAAATGAATATTTTATCAATCGTCAGAGCATCAATCGGTTTCTGCTTAATAACTTTTTTGTCAAGCATCAGATCGTTTCGTGGTTTTCGAGACTTTGTTTCTTTGTAAAATTTCCTATACAAACGACATAACGATTTATTTTTAGGAAGTAATGGGCGGCTCCTGGAGGAATTATTTTGTAAAAGTTGACTTCCCATACAAAATCCCATGTAAACTTTAAACAGTGGGCGCAAAAATATAGTTTCACCGATCGAGCTGAGAATTTGTACAGTTGTTCTAGGACCCAAATGGTACCTAAAAAGTTGCTCGGAGCTGGAATCTATTTTTGTCCCACACTCAAAAAAAAGTAAACGTTATGCCTATTGATTTTACACATAGATTTTTGCAATTAACGGAGACATATAGACATTATTTGCTGGCACATAAACCTAATGTGTGTATTTACAAGAAATATTAATCTTACATTCACATTTCATAACTATTAGGCACATAAAACCCCATTCTATAACAATATGCACATATAACTTATGTGTATACATACATAGTTTATACAGTTGACACATAGAAGATATGTGGGCGCGTGATAACAATAGCATTTCTTCTTCATATGAATTTTAAGCGGTTTGAAGCAAATAGAATTAACGTTTGGATTTTTTTCAGTGCACCCTAATGAGCACCCTTTACCTTGCCTCCGTTGCGCCAAAAGAAAAATGACTAGCATGAAAATAATTATAATTATATTAGAGAAATTAAATAAGCATAGAATAACAAACCTCATCAGGAACAGTTGGTGTGACTCGCGTATTACTAAGTTGTGGAAATAATTTTACGATTTGAACATCTGCCGCATGCTGTTGATCAACAGAAGGATACCTGCGCATTTAGAGATCATTGGTTCGTTACTCCGAAAAAGACCAAAAAGATTCCGTGAAAGATTAAGTTCTAAATTTCTTTAAAAAATCTAAATGGTAAAAGTATGAACGGTATTTGATTCGTAATTCTTTGCATGCTGGGACACATCTATTATTTTCTGAAGAAAATCGGTCAGTTTATTACTGTTTTAAAAGTCTGTAAATGTCTGGACCAGGCATACGCAGAACTTTTTTTTAATCACCGATATCATACTTTTTGATCTGCCTCTCGTTTCTTCTGCTGCGAATTTTGTGCATTGGACGTATTCGGTCTATCCACTCATTGAATATTTACTAGAAGTATATGCTAGAAAATGCATGAAAATTCTCAACAAACATATGATTACGGCCTAAAAGCCAACTGTCAAAATCCACTTTGAATGGAAATTCCGGACAAACCGTTACATGCCAATCACAGATGTTGGTAGTAAACGAAAGAGAAAAGTTTTCTCTTTCATAAACTGTTGTGAGCTGTGTTCGACTAGTAACGGTTTGTCTGGAATTTCCATTCAAAGTGGATTTTGACGGTTGGCTTTTAGGCCGTAATCATATGTTCGTCGAGAATTACAGCAAAAGCCCAGTTAAACTCATTCCGGAACCGGTTCGGATTTCTGAATGGAATCATTATGGATTCCAAATCAAATGCAACAACCGATTCCGACTCAGAATCGGTTGTTGCATTTGATTTGGAATCCATACTGACTCCATTCAGGATTCCGAATCAAATTCCGAATGGTTTGACCGGGAGGGACGGGAATGAAAGTATGCTAATTCTGCATATTTTTGTTTCTCAGTGCAGCAAATCTGTCCACAGTTTGTAAATCTGGCATCGCTGTTGCTCGATTCAACGACATTGCGGCTTAGTTAGACCCAGGGTGGCCAGACCTACCGATTTATCGGTAGTCCTACCGATTTTGGTCTTCCCTACCGATTCACAGACAACCAAGGCAAAACTACCGATATGTTGTTATTCCTACCGAAAACTACCGATTTTTGTTGATTTTGGACACATCCTACTCAACATTCATTTTTTGGGTTGGATTTGGTCTGAGATCTGTGTTGTCAGTCTTTTACAATTCTATGTCAATACTACGTTTTTGGGACAACAACCCGGCCTACCGATAACTACCGTTAAACTTTTAGTGACCCTACCGATATTAAGGAATTCTATCTGGCCACCCTGGTTAGACCCTTTGGTCGATTTACGATTGAACTGTATATGTAAACAAATAAACACGCTCGCTATAAACAGAAATTGTATACCTTTAAATTCTGTTGTTTTAAATGTTTAAGTTATTATAATTCGTCGTCGTCGGTCGTCGTCGGTCGTCTTTATAATTTTGTGCCGGAACATGACGAATTACGCTTTCTAAGTACCACCGTCAAAGACGCATGTACGTTCTTATGCCGAAGTTTATAAATCGAACCAGATTGAAGATGTGAAAAGAATGGTCAATATTGAAATCAGGATGCGAAGAACTGATAACTATGTGGTTTCCTCTAGCAGTTTGTACTGTGTTTCATACATTTCTTTACATTTATAATCAGAAGTGAAGTTGTTTGGCCGTGCTTCATTACTATGCATACTTCATAATTTCATAGGCTCAATGAAGTAATAATGCATGATACTGATTGACTACGATGTTTTTTGAAATAGAAGCTTCACAACGAAAGGCATTGCTTTTCTCTGCTCATAGACAGTGTTAGATCACCTGCATATTTGCTCGAAGGACTACTAAGGGCCGATTTCTTCATTCTCGCTTAACGTCTTAACCAGGTTTAAACGTACTGGTGAACCCGGTTTAAAATTTAAGCGGGGATAAAGAAATCGGCCGTAAGCCCTATAAATATGTATAGGCATTGCGCATTTCACCGCAAGGTTGCTCTAGCGGAGAGACTCGCGCGGTTTAATGTAAACAATTCATTCTATCACACTTTAGGAGTGTTCATAGTTTGATGCACTAGTAGAGTAACAAATAAAACTTTCTACTTGCCTTTGACCATCCATTATTTGAGTCTCCATTTGCTTGCATGCAACTCGTGTAAGATGATTTAAACCGTCCTTATCTGGTACGATCCCTTGATCCAAAATTGGATACAAAATTTTCATTCGGAATTTTGCGTCATCTTCGAATGTCGAACGGTTAATCTGAAAACGTTAAATATGTATAGTACGACAAGCGCTTACAGTAATTATAGTAGAAAATTTACCAAATTTTGAACATTAGTGGAAGTCTCATCAATTTTATCTTTGGTCGGATTAGCTTCAAAACTATAGTTTTTTATTATGTTAAGAATTGTTAGACGGGATCCTTTTTCGATTATCCCCATTTCAACTAGGTCGGCATCGTTGAGCAGAACTAGGTTCTGATCGTTTATTTTTTGAGCTGAAAAGAGCGAATAAGTAGGGTAACTGCTCCCTAATTCATCTTAGCTCCTCTATTCATCTCACCCATTTGAACACATTAGTTAGAACAGTATCTGCTATCTCTATTCAACGCATTAGCTCAAATGGTAGGATGAATAAGGGTACGTTGTACTCGACTTTTTACTTCGCTCAAACACGAGCATTTCGCATTTTCCAGGCAAAAATTTTAACTGTTCTGCTTCTTACACTCAAAAAAAAGTAAACGTTATGCCTATTGATTTTACACATAGATTTTTGCAATTGACGGAGGCATATAGACACTATTTGCTAACACATAAACCTAATGTGTGTATTTACAAGAAATATTAGTCTTACATTCACATTCCATAACTATTAGGCACATAAAACCCCATTTTATAACAATATGCACATATAACTTATGTGTGTGCATACATAGTTTATACAGTTGACACATAGAAGGTATGTGTGAGCGTGATAACAATAGCATTTCTTCTTCATATGAATTTTAAGCGGTTTGTAGCAAATAGAATCAACGTTTGGATTTTTTTCAGTGTAGGAACGTAGCAAAGATGATGACACCTATTTAACCGCAATCCAGTCACTCTAAGTCGAGTTATCAACGAAATAGTGTGACATACTGACTAATGAGATGAATAAGGGCTCGTCTACCCTATATATAAAGGTTTAAAGTGACATCTCAAGTTGTTTGCACTACCTTCTTGATTGTTGTTTATTTTATTATAAATTTATTTCCAAGTTTATTTCCCTACTAACTATCTACATATTTCAAACTTATATAGTAGTTTTCTTCTGAATCTCCGCATATACTCCATAAGTTGTATGTTTTTTTCGTTTGCAAGTTCTTGTGTGATATGCGAATAAC
Organism: Topomyia yanbarensis; assembly: GCF_030247195.1. Taxonomy (NCBI): domain Eukaryota; kingdom Metazoa; phylum Arthropoda; class Insecta; order Diptera; family Culicidae; genus Topomyia; species Topomyia yanbarensis. The sequence goes on from NC_080670.1 coordinate 164,077,146, forward strand.
TTGACTGTCAGTTTTGAGTTTGTAACTGTTGTATTGTAAACAATATTCGCATTCGAGATGCTGTATTAGGCAAACAATTTGATTATCCGATTGCAATATATCTATTATCAAACCATAGGACATTTCGTTGCATACTTGGTATTTCGCTATCAGTCCCGGCCGAAAGCTTGTGTTATTTATTTTCATATGGTTTATATATTTGATTGAATCTGGTAGATCCCGGATCAGGAGTAAATTACTTAGAGATTTTTTGTGTATGTGCTTTGACGAAACGATATCTACCGTACCAATTTCGTATGAATGGTCAAGGATAGTGGTTATCTGTGCTAGATTCAGGAGCTTAGCAAAGCTGTTTGTTAAATTGATGAAATTGTTGCATGTCTTCGCTTGGGATTTCGACTCCTTGAATTTCGCTTCGAAGCGTAAGCAACTATGATTAACAACTGGCCCATCCTGACGAATTATGTAGGGATAATGAGAGATGTGATGGAATTTATTGGTAGGGTTGATGGCAGGGAAGCAGGATTTGAACAACTTGTAAAAACATTCGATTTCGTTTTCCAGATCGTTAATCTGATTCAATGTTAGCTTATTGGAGAAACTATAATAAGTTATTTTCATGAGAGCTCTAAGCAATGATGATAAATTTGAATTAAATCCGAGAATCTGGTTGAACATAAAAGGGAATGCTCGAAGGAGAAGCCAACATTGCGAAGCTGACTGAGGAATAGCATGTCCACGTGCTTCTAACTTCTCGCAAGTAAAATTAGCGGTAGGTTTATCAGCTGATTCAGTTATACCGTATTCGTAATGCTGTATAATTTGGTTGACTTGACTAATCGTTATCACTTTATGGATATTTACAGCTTCGTTCAAAACACATTTGATTACGACCATGACGACGCCTTCCAAAAGATCATGCATTGGATCAAACGTGTTATTTTCCGCTATGTTGAAATATTTAACTTCATTCAGTGCTGATTTTCGAATGATTCCGCATTGTGAAGGTGTTTTAGTTCCACTTTGAAGAGCATTTAAATCACCTTGTATGCTTTCTTCAGTGCGATGAGGGAATGTTTCCACAGTGAAGGGCAGTACGCGTCGCATAGCACATTCTACAGAATAGACTTGATTGGGGCCCCATTAACTCGAAAATTTCATGAATTGCCAGCGTGTCCCCCAAAACATGCACTAGAACTGCCCTCATCGTAAACTTTTCACTCCCATATTGTACTACAACACCATCATCTGATTCAAGCTCACGCAAATCTTGAATCAGCGGTTTCATAACGTTATTGTAGCCATATTTTTTTACATCTCTTGAGCGAACTGTAAGCGTTAGATATATCCTGTTGGAGGATGAATTAATTGCGGGGTGAAGATTCTCAATTTTAACACTGAAATTGGTAAGTTTTTTTTTTGATTTGCGTGATCCCAAAGGGTTCAGATATTCGACATCGTCCAGATGAAGCGAGAGTCGTAATGCATCGGGAAACCGTGTCAGGAACGGGTGTGTTTTGAAACGTTGACCATCTTTGAAACCGCACAAGATATCGTCATTCACTGCTTCTTCTGCTATCATCTTGCGAGCTCCGGGATTCTTCATAACCAGTGCTAAAATGCTGGTTAGTGGAATATAGTGAGCAACGTCTTTCACTATTTGTACACTTTTTCTTTTGCCTAGTTTGGTAATCGCAGGGACAGTTTTAGTGATTCTAGTTCTTCCCAAGACTTCTTCCCTAGGGTTTGGCACAGCACAACCCGCAACTCCAGACAAATATGCTAGGTTGTCTTTTGGAGAAGCTACGTCTGCAAAAATTCCATCCAAAGATGCGTCGTTTATAAATTTCAAAGCGTCGGTATCGTTTAATGGGATCGACTTCAATTTCAAAAATTCTCTGAATAGATTCAACATGTAACACTCGTAATCTTCTATAAGATTCGAGGTAACCTGTAAGAACTTTTTGATTTTTGTCTCGGGAAGAGATACATCTTTTCGCAAATCTGTGGCGAATTTACTAATTTTCTTAGTAGTTTCATCCAACGACGGCGCCGTTTTAAAGAATATGGTATTTTATTCTCAACAGATAATCATCATCTACGCGCATATTTTCCGGATGATTATTTTGAATTTGTTCAACAGCGTCATGGTCGTATGAAATATTTGTAGAATTTTCTGTAATTAGTGGACACTCTCTATGTGCCGTTTCAAGCTCTTAAACCTCTGGTACAGTGAACCACATTCTGAACAAAGGAAAGGTTGAGCGGCTGCTTTGCTGGTGTTCAAATTGTGTACCAACCGGAAGTGTTCCTTCAATTCATCCACGTGTCCAGGAATCATCTTCCCACAATTTGGCACATGGCATGAGAAACCTGAAACCTTACACTTTTTTCCAGTATATATATATATATATATATATATATATATATATATATATATATATATATATATATATATATATATATATATATATATATATATATATATATATATATATATATATATATATATATATATATATATATTTATATATATATATATATATATATATATATATATATATATATATATATATATATATATATATATATATATATATATATATATATATATATATATATATATATATATATATATATATATATATATATATATATATATATATAATATAACGTGAATATTACCTCGCAACTTCATTGCCGTTTCAGCATCCACCTCTTCCGAAATCTTCTACATTCTGGTTGTTCAAATCCACTCTTTCAATTAAAATGTATTTTACACACTACAACTCTAGCTTCAACTATTATAAATATTTGAACAAATTTTTATTTGTGAAAAAGTGATGAGCGATAACTAAACGAGCGTGTACCTACTAATGGAAAATGGCGGATGACGCTTGGAATTTTTAACTTGGCGAGAAACGGCTTTTCCGTTTGGTAACTCCAAAACGGTTTCTTGTGTAATACCCAAAAATAGAGTCAGAGTTACTCAGAGATATTATACATGACAACTCAATTTTTGACGTTTACGAACATCATTCAAAACTGAGTTAAAAAGTACTCAGAGTCTGAGTAACTTTTTACGAGCGTGTAGCGAAAACAATCAAAAATCGATGAAAAACTCTTCAAGTAGTGCAAACGACGAAAAATCCCCCTTGACCAGCATCAATGGAATAAGAGATCGGCGGGTATAAGTTCCGACTAGTCGACTACGGAAGTCAAGCCTTACGGAATTACCAATGAAATCCGAAAACACTTTGCCCTTCTCTCTAGAGAATCCGCCTCCCACTCGCCTTCCTCAAAACGAAGAGGTCCATAGAATCCACCATTAAAAGATTCACGCTCGGTGCGAACTAGGGTGCGAACCAGAATAACAGCAACTCTTTTTCTGATGTTGAACTAGCCAGTGCGCTGAATACAGCTGGAGCAATTCAGCCGAACTCGATAACGTTGGCTATCCCGTGTTAAGGCATTTACCTCCGGTTGGCAAAAGAGCACTATGAGTTGGATTCAACAAAATCTGGGGATGTGGGCTCTTCCCAGACAACTGGAGAACCGCACTCACGATTCCCATCTAGAAGAAATTCTTGGTAATCAGCAGCCCGAAGGGTTTCCGACTCATCAATCTCGTCCCCTGCATTGGGAAGACACTGCCGTCTGACGATCCTTCTCGGGGAACAAGATCTCCTCGACCGTCATCGCCATTTCGCATTCCGGGAGAGAATCGGCATAGGTATCCAGCTAGGCGGCTTCACCGAAACAGTAAGTGATGCTATAGCCAACGACTGACATGCGGACATCGCCATCCTAGATCTCGCCAAGGCCTACAACACGGCCTGGAGTTAGGTTGTTGGCGGTTTGCTGCTTTATGAAAAGGTACCAAAGTAACCGAGGTTTCAGGGTAGGCATTGGAGTAAACCAATTGAATCTGTTTCGGAAGTCTAACTGAATCCTCCAATGTTCGGTGCTGGCAGACATATTGTTCGTAGTCAGCGTAAACGCTATCTTGGGAAAGGCATATTCGTGTTTGTTTACGCCGACGACGTAATACTTGTAGCTAGCAGGAAAACAACTGTTCGCACACGACTGAAGCTGCAGGCAGCTGTAGATGCCGTTGATTAGTGCACCGAGTTGGTCGGTTTCGTATCTCAGCTCCAGAATGCGACATTTCGCACTGCTGTAACTCTTATCATGTAGCCGCTGGCAAGCCGGTCAAACGTGCTGGAAACGCAAATCTATTGCGGAAGAAGCCAAAAATCCTTGGTGTGACTGTCGAGAAAAATCCTTGGCAGTTTGTTGCCTGGTCTCCAAAGCCCATACATTTAAAGAATCTCTTCATTTGTGTGTATCACACTGACCAACAACCCTTGATTGAACCTGTTTTCAATAATTTGTTTCAATGCGTCGCTGAGAGCCGTATTGCCACCGTCTGCGTACCATCGTACGCTTACCTCATCTGGATTACCATTGGTGCATCTCCTCACATTTCAGCGCGCTTCTAAGCTCGTCGTTTGTTCCAGCGCACTCAATGACTGTTTTGTGGGAAAGAGTCCTTGTGATTGCTTCCTCGCTTAGCGACTTTTCAACGAATGTCTTAAAGGTTAAGCTCTTGACCGTTGGATCTTTCTTCAGTTCGAAGAGCACCTCGTCTTTCTGAATGCGGTGGGTTTCTACCACATTCTCCCACAAGTGTCACTTTCCGAAGGAACTCAGCGTATGTCAATCAGTTTTTCACCTCGACGAAAGCCTAACCTGTAGCGCGTCATGCTGTGGGGTATAAAGCCCGGATATACGAAAGAAAGCGAAACGCATTACATGTTGGCGTAATTATATTTAATTTGAAGCTTGGTGAATATCGGCATTACGTTTCTCTTCTGTATTTGTATTTGTATATTCTTTTATTAAATAAATCTCACTGAGAACTGAGCATACGATTATGAAGCGAATGAATAAACGAGCAGAAACTAATACCTGCGAGGTTTCCGACACTTGCATCATTTCAATGGTTTCTCTAAACGCCGAATATATCGCCGCTTGGTTTCGGACCTGCAAATGTATGTATGCGTTAAATAATCACATTAAGCGAACGGGTACGAAAATGTCAAGCTGCAGACATAAAAAACGATAAAATAACATTCGAGTTTACAATCTGTTTTTCGCTTATTTTCCTACCTGGGAGTGCATGTGTGTGTGTAAAGCGGCCCTTACATGTTCAATATTTTTGACAATACTAGAGAGTATTGACAAAAGTATTGTGCGTGTGATGGAAAAAGTAGTATTGACGATGTGGATTTCAAATGGGATTGAAATATCGCAACAAAATCGTCAATACTGTGTATTGACAAAAATATTGAACATGTAAGGGCTGCTTAAGAATCGCGGTAGATTGAGCGAGAGCAATATTCGGTTGAGCGGTTGCAAGCGCCTGAAGCTGGCGTTGGAGTAATGGCTTACCCATGCATGTGTGTGGGACTGTCCGATGTATGTGGATCGATTAGTGAAAGAATTTCGGCGTCGTTCTTCATTCACTCGACTAAGTTTCACGCGAATAGACGTTCAAACGAAGAGCTTATGACCTTCTGAAATCACGACAACTTACTCGCCGACTTTTTTCTACCGATTATCAGAATTCGGCTACTTTTGCCGAGATTTAAACAGCCGAGCAATCGGCAAATTCATTTTTTTCTGCGAACTACGTAAAAGCTACAATAGTTTGCTGAGACTCGGGAAATGTTTCGCTGAAAATCAGCAAACAAATGACACTTTTCTGAGTTATCAGTATAAACATATACTGACTACTCAGTTGTTCGGGAAATTATCGAGCTCAACAAGCGTGTGAAGCGACGAGGAAAATCCGAAAATTACTAGCCCTAAGGGAAACAATCAAATACCGGAAGCTCACAAGTGTCCATATTATAGCATTCGTTGTTCGCACGCCAAACGAGCAACATGTTTATTATAATGTCGGGGCGGTAGACGATATAAATTTTCGGAAGTGTTCACATTTGCTCGCACCATGGTTACCACATTGATAGATTTTTCTGTAAATGTCACAGATTTACTTAACAATTTTTGGTCAGAGATTCTTTGACCTTCGGCAAACAAATTAGCCCTTATCAGCGTTATCAAATCAGTCAAAAATTGAAATCTATTCGTTTATCAACCATTATGTTTTTTTCAATGGGTTGAAAGTAGCATATACATGGAAAACCCGATTTTAAAGCGTCGACCGAAGCCCAACCACGAACGAATTTGTTCCCACTAACTTCTTGCATCGAGCCGAAAATCTTGAACAGAAAGAATTATGATTCCAGTCGACTGCCCGTAGACTGCATATTAACACCGGGAGAGAAGGTGTTTATTAGGATGTGGTCACCTCCGTGGTCTGACAGCATATATCAGTTTTTAGCAGCTCTGTGCTAGTATTGGCCACAATTGCAACAAAAATCTATAATCTATATTATCTGCATATCAAACTAGTAGAAAGAATTAAATTTGAAATTCTTTTCGTTTACGAACTATTATTTTTATTTCCGATGGGTACACAGTAGTATACACTTGGAAAAATAGATGGGTTGATAATGTTAGGGTCATAACTGGAGTGAAGTAGAAATACACATTTGGCTTTTAATTGGAATGCCTTTACTTTTAGGATCTTCTGAAAAATGTCGAGAAGTTATAAACAAATAATATTTCTTCAAACATGGGCACGATTTTTTTGGATTAGGTAGTAAAAACATTTTTCTTAACACCATTAAAATCGCGCCTGCCACGCAGCTAAACCTGTGTGTGAGCGAAGAGCTGAAAATTTCGAAGCTCCGAAAATATTCAAATGCTCATTCCAAAATTTGAATGGTGTTAACACAGAGAACAGACGTCCATCTTCAGCATTGAACTTGTATAAAATCTCTAACGGTTTCGAAGGTAGTTGGGATATCCAAACCAGGTGCGCTACTGTCGTCATGCTTTTGCCTTTCTCATATAGAAAGGTTATGCAATCACTCTGAAAAACGTCAACCTAATCCCGGCCCGGAGGGCCGAGTGTCATATCCCATTCGACTCAGTTCGTCGAGATTGGAAAAGTCTGTATGTGTGTGCGTATGTGTCAAATAATGTCACTCATTTTTCTCAGAGATGGCTGGACCGATTTACCCAAACTTGGTCTCAAATGAAAGGTACAACCTTCCCATTGGCTGCTATTGAATTTTGGATCGATCGGAATTCTGGTTCCGGAATTACGGGTTTAAGAGTGCGGCCACGCAGAAATTTCTCATATAAACTATAGGAAAAATTAAAAATAGAATTTTTATTTTTGATGCTAAATGTCTTCAAGGAGCATGAGAGATTTGATGCAAACTCGAAAAAAAATTTGACGACGATTTTGGATTTTGGCACTTTTTGCCTTTCTCATATAGAAAGGTTATGCAATCACTCTTAAAAACGTCAACCTAATCCCGGAGGACCAATTTTTCTTTTGACTCGCATAAGGTTTCTGGATTCTAACAGGGGCGTAGTTGATGGTTTAAGGAGAGGGGTTACACCCCCCCCCCTCTACTGTTCACTCCCCTCCCTTAAAAAACTTTTTAAATCACCCCTCAGACCACCATCCCATCCAGCCCTCATACCCCTCCCCTTCAACCCCATCATCTTTAAACCACCACTAAATCACAAAGCATACCAATTTAAGCTGGGGAGTCGTTCGTTCATGGGACTTTCGCCCTCCTCACATACCCACCCCCGCATGACAAAATGAGTTAACAAGAAGATAATATTGATCTAATGCTGATTAGGCTAATGAAGTACGATATTTTTTTGTTTCAAGTATTTCACCGTCGACGCGTAGCTCATCAAGTTCGTGGCTGTCAAGCCATTGTGTATAAGTGCAAAGTGTACTAAGAATGTAATGGACATTTCCACAATTATGTTGAACATAAAAAGCCTCCGTGCCATAGTTTAGAGAAATGAGAAAGGCACAATTGCACCGCTAGGTGGATTAAAACAGGTTTTTGTGGCTGAGCTCGACTGAATTGACAGCGGTTATTCCTCTACCCAGTAAAACTAGTATGGAACTGGTTCAGACTTCCAGCATGAATTCCAGCTCAAATGCATAAACCGATAGAGTCGGAATCGGTTGATTTCTTTGAGCAAGATTTCATACTGAATCCATTCAGGACTGGGGCCGATGCGTTTCCCTTCCGTACATGAGTACCAGGAGTAGAGTCAACGTCACCTGTATAACCAATGGCTCTATTCTCCGACGACCATCGTACCGTCGCAACGCTTAAGATATAAATACCCTCTCGCTCTTTCTCCACACCAGTGTGATCCTGTCGCACGTGCCTCATCGGTTCCAATTTAACCGCATCGTTACCCTTTTTCCCTTATTTCCCACACATTGTTTCCTTTAATAAATATATAAAATGAATTATTCTTGGTGGTACACTCTTTCTTACTGAGCCTACAAGTCTATTTCATCTTTGTCGATCTGCATTGTTGTCTGGTTCGTGGTAAGTAATTGGTTGTGAGTCCTCCTAAAGCAGCAGTGGGAAAGCCGACCTTGAGAAGTAGCACCGATTGAGCTAGTCAGTTGTTACAAACTTCCTCCACCGCATTTTCCTTCTCACTTCTATATCCCTGTCATGTTGCACCCCGCTCCGCTTTCTCTTCCTTTTCTCCTTCCTGAACGTAGCCTTCTATCCCCAATCAGCCATCTCTTCATTACACTAGTTTACTTGCACTCGCACTAAGTCATGCTCTCAAGTTCAGCACTTCCCGCACACCTTCGTCGTGTGCAATCCCAGTCGCGCGAAGTCGACCCCGTATGCTTTCGAATAGGAGCGGATCCAGAAAAAAAATTCGGGAGGGGTTCAAAATTTCGATTCTAAAATGAATATTGTAGAATACGTAATACATAAAAACCTCATTCAATGAAAATCAGTGTTGGTGGTCAAATTTGGTTTGAAAAGATTGTGAGTTTGAAACTAATATAAAATCCAAACTAATTTAAAATTTGTCAACAAGTATAAAGTTTTCAGGAGGGGTCCGGACCCCGGGACCCTCCCTTTGGATCCGCCACTGCTTCCGAACCATTACTCGTCACGCGCGGAAGTGTCGGTCGGGTCAGGGCGTCGGGTCTCCCAAAAGTAAAACTACTCCGCTCCAGAACAAAGAACCAGCTTCCGAAACAAAGCCCTAAAAGCAATGTCATTAGCAACCTCTCGCTTGAATCGAGTTAGCTAGCAATTTACCCTTCTTTAAAGTGTTTCGACTCCCCTAACCGCCTGTTCGGTATTCCCGTCTTCCAGTGGGTACGCTTCTCTGGAACCCGGAGTCGTTTCTTCCGTGCATTTCCGTCGTTTAGCGCAAATCTTTTGGCTCCTTCGATGCAGATCTTTTCTCTCCTACTAAATGAAAGACGTCAACAAGGGAAATTGATCTCGCCGGCGTGTGTACTCACCAGGGATACCAGGCATATTTTTCAAATGTCTTCACATTTCATGAAAAAATGTCTTCATTTGTCTTCACTCACCAGGATTTTGAATCGGTTTTAGATTTTGAGCCAGAGTTCTGCCAGAAATCGGTCAGATAACCGAAACAAATTTGTCTTCATAGACTTATCCAGCTGCGTTGGTATTGTGCCGTTTTGACGTTTAAATTGGGAGGAAAACAAATCATTTGCACTGCGAATTGGGAGGAAAACAAACCGCTTGATGGCTTAAGGGGAGGGCGGTAGTATAAAAATGCAAGATCTCAGTGTGCGTATTTTAAACGTCAGATATCTCAATAATGAAAAACCCGTCTTCACAGCCTTTCAAATGTCTTTAAAATGAAGACATGTCTTCACATTTGGCATCGCTGGTACTCACCACGCCACGATATTTTTTGCTGATCTACTCCTTGTTTTTTGCCGCAAAAATGCCTTGCATTTATGTACGCTTCCTTCGGGTAATGCGAGTGGTTCCGCGTGCTCCACACTCTGTTCGAATCTGGGAAAGACGGTGGCATTTTGAAACGTGGCGATGAATAGAGCGAAATGATGTTCCGGGTGATCGACCAGTCGTGTCGTTTATTCCACTACGAAAGCAATTTTCAGTCTGAGCGGAAGGGCGGTTGACAGCTGCTTTGTTTATAGCAAATTCGTTGTTCGGCAGTGTGATCAAGCAAGTGTGAGACAAAACTTAACGAAGGGGTTAACGAAGCGCGTGCAATAGAAAGACTGAAATAAATTCGCGTACTGAAAAAACAATCTTACTGTAACAAGTTATAACAGCACAGCCGATTGAAAGATTTTTTTGAAAAAGTATTTTTTGCAATATCTCTAAAATGCCGCCTACAATATTGAAATAAACAATAAGTATCGAATATTTTTGACAGCTGAGCCGAAAAAAAATTTGGCAAAAATTTGGGCTGGTAAATTTTGCGTGGGATGCCCCATATAGAGATACCAAGAGGCACAACAAGGGCCACTACATCTACCGGACCCAATTAAATCAAATACATGCTGTTATCAACTGCTTTATTGCACACTTTGATTTTACACACATACAGTTTACAACGTGGAACTTGTTGTTAGGTCGTTATCGTTAATGCTTTATCTTTGTATCCAAATAAGCAAACAACCGCTCCTATGCTATTTTATTATTTTGTTTGCCAACGGTTTGTACATTTTAGACGTTGGAACAATTCTGCTTGAATTTATCTAACACTGGACCTTATCTGGGAATCCAAAGGAATGATAAAGAGAAGAAAAGAATCAGAACCAATTAAGTTATCCTGCTTTCGTTAGTGTCCGAAATGTTGGGTTTTTAAAATGTGTGTGTTTGTATGTGTGTTGGTGTGTATGTAGGATGGTATTCTCCCAACAGCGTAAACTCACTCAAGGAATCAGTTACTCTAGATATGTGCGATCAAAAATCAAAGTGATCGATCTTACTTTCTAACAGTCACTACCGACAAAACATAGTGCAAATTTTTTTTTGAATGGTTTCATTATACACTGGTCCTAATCTACGCGGTTAATAGCTTTTTCGCTGAGCCGCAGATTTCCCGGCGGGATCTGTACAATGACAATTAGAATCAGGGTTCGTGTATCATACGGTTTCTAGGGTTTTCCTCCCAATTGCAAACAGCAAACGGGGTTAAGTCAGTCATGTTTCTATCATCTCACTCAGTATTCATTCTGAGTAGGGATAATTCCTGTAAACGCACCTAAAAATGGTTCTACAATCGGCGTAAGAAGTTGGTCTCTCGTTGATTATCTGGCCTGCGTTAAGCCAAACCGAGCTAAGCGCCATAATTTTTTTCGTGTATTTTTCGTACCAAAATTAATTTTTCGATAACTTATCATTTACATAGAAAGTTAGAGAACACTTGCTTGGTTTCGTTTGCTATTTGGGTTCCCAAAACATAATAGATATTAGAGTTCCTGGTGTTACATTGGATGATGGAGCGATTTTAGATAAAGTACCTCAAAATGGCGCTTGGTCCTCTTTGGCTTAACACAGGCCATCTCTTCGAACTGATACAGAAAAGCATATCCTTTAGGTCATTATAGCATAGGACTTTTCGGCAATAACCAATCATCTATATGACTATATGATATCAGAGTTTAGAAGTAAAAGGACGATAAATAACTGTTTCTCAGTAAGGCCTACAGGTACCGCGTGGCATTTGTATACGCGAATGTCTACTGCGAAAAAACGACAAAACATCCATCGGGAGGTTAGCCCGAGGTTGTCTAGTCGTTGTTAGTGGATTTCGAGGGTATAACTCGGGCCCGCAACATGGCCACCAGCTTGGAAGCAAGCGGCGTACTGGTCGTCTGCGGTTGCTTCTGAGCATGCTGCTGGGATTGGGGCTGGGGTTGAGCTTTTACTGTTTGAGCTGATGATTGGGTTGCAAATGTCGAGGCTGGGTGAGCATTTTGTGGACCATCTCCTGAATCTGCAATAGATTTTTTTGTAAGTAAAGCTGGTAAGATCGTAGGAATATATAATCTAACCACAACTTACCATCACCATTCTCGTCCTCCTCAATGTTTAAATTGGAGACATCGGAGAGCGAAAGATCCTTTTCCTCCTCCTCCAACAGTAAACTCGAATACGAGTGCGAAGTGTTGTTATCGGTTGCTGATTGCGACGGCGGCAGCTGATCGGACTGGTCGGTAGTACTGTTGCAGTTCATCTGATTTAGGACCTTCTCGTTCATCAGTTCCTCATCGCTGGCACTACTGCTCTCGTTAGAATAGTCCAGAAAGGAGCTACAGTTGGAGGATTGTTCACTGTCACTGCTACAGATCATCACTACCTCGTCGATGTCGATGTCCCCTTCCGAGTTGGACGACGAGGTGCTACAGTTGAAGTTGTAATTTTCGTCACTCTCCCCCGACTGTTGCTCGGTTCCGGCTTCCGAGGCGAGCTTCGACAGGATATGTGGATAGAAATCTCTGGCCGTGCTGTTATTGGGCTCATACTGCAGAACTGGAAAAATGGAGAGGAGGTTGGAATCGATTGTTGCTTTCACGTACCTGCTGACTTACTTAATTTGCAATATTTCAGGGCATTCACGTAATCACGCAACATCACCGCCGACAGAAACTGGAAGGAAATTAATTATTTAATCAATATAATTCACAACAAAAAATGCAGTAAAATTTAATAGGCACCTCCGCCAACAGCTCGGTTGGTGCTGAAATGCTCTCGTCGGCATCCGTGTACTCGGAAAGGCTCTGGCTGAGGTCATCGTTCGATGGCGATTGAATGATTAGGGTTTCCGTGGGTCCGGCAACGGTGTGATCTACCGTCGGTGTAATTACCGGATTGCTCAGTAGCGTGTTGCCGTTCGCTTCGTCCAGATAAGCCTGTTACGGGATATGTAATACATACATGTACGACGTCATACAAAAGGAACTAACTAGTTTTGTCCTACTGAATTCATGCAGTGGATTTTTTTAAACAGATTAAAATGCGCAACTAGGAAGGTTGTTTTTGTGTTTCAACAATTCTGCTTGTGATCTTAGTTTATTGATAGAGTTCAAAACTTATTAATAATCGAAATGAATGAATTAACTAATCTATTACATCATTTTTGTGAAATTAATGGTTAAGATTGCAAGTAAAAGTAAATAAAACCCGCTAGCGACGTTTGTTTATTTTTGCAACCCGTCAGAGTAACAATTTAGCACTGGGTGGAAATATACCTATTTTTGTCTATACAATCCGTAGAGTGTATTTGTTTACGCAACATTATATGCTCACCTTCGGTCAAACCATTCGGAATTTGATTCGGAATCCTGAGTGGGGTCAGTACGGATTCCAGCTCAAATGCAACGACCAATTCGAATCGGTTGTTGTATTTGAGTTGGTATCCATACTGATTCCATTCAGTAATCCGAACCGGTTCCAGAATGAGTTCAACTGGGCCGCTGTTCTGTACCGTTGACATTTAGATGCAAATTTTTGTTCGTTTTCACGTTTGTGAACGGTTTTGTTCGTGCAGATAGGAAAACGATCACAGCAACCTTTGACGAAGGAGGTGTTTTTTCTTGATTGCGGCAATGGATTTCAAAAAAAACTCCCAATTCATGGAGTGATTAATCGTAGACTTGTATCAGAAGTGCAGTGACGGTACACAATAACTCAGTTTGTACGCTGAACAAATAGGAATGGAACGAAGTAAATCTTCAAAGAACGAGGCGATTTTGCGTTGCCCGAGGACTTCGGAATATTGGAAAAATTGAGGCAAAATTACAAGTTGTCAGTAAGAAGTTGTATCGCAGTTGCAATCAGTGAAGATATTCTTCAAGATGGGCGAGATAGAAATGTCAGTTAGGTGGTCCTAGCGGTCGTTCCCGCTATTAACGTGGATCATATCAAGAAAAAATGGAAATTCTCCAACTCAAACTAGAGGTCATCTACCTGATGCCGAGGCACAACGAATAACTACCCAATCGTTCATTTGACAGCGTTTAATATCCGAAGCATTTGTCCCAAGGGACAACAACAGGCTTTAGTACAGCGACGTCATGTAATGCAGAATTTGTCAAGATTTCATGAAATCACCTGGTACGCAGTAAGTAGTGTCTCGAATCGGTCTGAATTCACGAAGACCAAGCAACCAACAACGCATGGAAGCGGCATTAAAACAGTTAAACAGTGCAGGATATTGGACGGATTCTTCTTACTTGACGCCGGTGAGATCGTTTCACAATTTTAACTACCCAAAAATGTTACCTTTAATTACCTTTAAATGTTACTTAATACTATAACCAAATTTGAATTTCTGGTTTCACCTGCATTAGCCGAAATACTGATAGTATATTAGATATTAGCTTAGTTTATTTCGTCACGTTGTGCTACGTTATGACAAGCGCCATTTAGCACATGTTGATAAAAATGGAGATTGAATATTTTAAAACTTGTAAATGGTAGAAACAATTCAGAGAAGGCAGTTGATCTTCTAACTGTCCTTTATTAATCTCTTAATTGATTATGTTGTCATGATGCTGCGATCATTGCACCTACTGAGTTTCGCATGCTGGGAGCTCACCAGCTGACGGAAAAACTCGACACACTAGTACATCAATTGAGTGTATCAATTGAGTGTTCATTGATATCGAGCTAGTATTCTATGACCAAATCAGTGACGAGAAGCCACTAGCTTTTAAACCAGTATTTGGGAGCCCTCGTACAACATCGCGGGGGGTAACTGTGGCTAAGGTGCGAGGAGAAATGAGCACTCGAAGAAATTGACGAGATGTCAACTGTCTCCGTCGAAACCAATGATGTGCACGGGGCTAGACGGAACTTTAGGAATTGGGCGGCATCTAGACCATAGGTTGTCCGAATGTTTTGGTACAAGAAGCTGGCCGTTGCACATTCCACGATGGCTGTATGTTTCAACAGGGCGTTACGCGAACCTCGCTTATTGCCGGATTTCATCACCCGTGGTAATACAATTTTCCTTCCCAAGGACAGCAACATATTGTTACTGAACAACTTTTTTCGTAACAATATTTGTCCATCCACTTTAGTATACTAGTACCTTAGTGTTTCTAGTCCATAAGATAATTTGGTTTTGCTCCTGTTAGACTCGCTTTGCATTGTCGTTAGTTTATAAATTTTTACATAGGAATGTACTTTTTGTTTAACCTAGAATAAGTATACACTAACCCTGATTGACCTGCAAATATATACCCTAACTTACACCAAAAGCTTAAAAATATGTCCAACTTGTCACTGTTCATGGAGATGCCGAGTATGTAGATTGAACGACGGGAAAAAGAGGTCTTTTGCGCCCACCCCGGAACGTGCAGACCAGACGTTGGGGCTTAGTACATGCTCCCTTCAGGAGCAGTAAAATAAACCCGCCAAGCAACCGTATTCCCTGAACAGTGGTAATCTGTACATAACTATAGAAAATTAAAGCAAAGGCATAGGGAGCCACCCTAATATACGCAACCGATAAGAAAAAAAACCAACCTTAAATCTAGTACTACATTGTATTAATTGCTTGTTTTTATTCGAGCTGGGTAAGAAGGATTAAATTACCAACAGCACCACTGTATCCGGAAATTAGGAAGAGAGAGAGGAAGATTAAGAGAGAGATGGATAGAGAGCGAAAGGAGTCCCTGGGAAACGACTAATATCGATCGAGATCAGTCTGGTTTAGGCAATCAAGCTATCAGCAAGAAAAATAGTATTACCCTCAGCGTGTGCCAAGAGTCAAAAGAACCGTCGAGCAGTGCTTCGTGATAAATGTCGGTGATCTCGCACCGCACTCGTTAACGGTCCTAAATAATCACCGCTGCCTGCACCGGGACGGATGCCAAGAAATAGACGGCCCCAGAATCGTCGAGAAAAACCGTCCAAAGTTGCGACCAACAACGGTAATACCCACGTGGTGCCTACCGACACCGCTTTGAAGGCGGTTCACATCTTTTCGACCACGAACTCGCCTGCGTCACCGTATCAACCGCCGCCAGCCGCCCGGAATATAGCAGAGCTAAAAGGCTGTTGCCGCTGTCGTCCGTGAAGAGTGCCAAGGTACGTCAACTCCTACCTCTTTCTCTCTCTCCATCCATCGTCGGAGATCGTCCAGGGCCCCAACGAACGTCGATCGGCGCCGAAACGAACCGCATGTGTGGCCATTCAATAAATGTAAAATTCGCATGTAGTCGTTTTTTCATAGAGAGTATATTTCCATTGGATGGTCTTTTATTGTTTCGCTTCACTTTGTATTAAATTAACGTCGATTGATTTTGGTTACTGTTAGTCCTCCCGAGAGCGGTTGCCGACCCTGAGAGATACTGCAGGTGAGCTAGCCGTGCGGTGTTTTCATCGACACTTACAATGTTCAACCCATCAAACTACAGACCAATTACCTGTCTAGTAAATCTGAACAAGATCCTGAGCACCATCATCACCTGCAAAAATCAAGCCATGGAATCATTGTTGAACTAGCAGTGTGTATTCAACAGAACCTTAGTATGGCCTACATGGATTACAAGAACGACTCCATACCGTACTCATTCCTCATCAAGGTATTGGAGATATATAAAATTGAGACTGCAGTTGTGAGGTACTTGCAGCAGACGATGGAGACGTAGTTGACAACACTGAAGCACAGAATAGAGGAAGACGTGTTGCGGTCTGGAACACTCTGCATCTTCGGGGGACATTCTAAGTCGATTCCTTTGGCCCGCGTTGTTTTTGTTTGGCGATGAACCCCCTCACTAGGACACTCAATCGAAACGGGCATATCTATCAGTTAAGGAATGGAGAAAGTTCACCGGAGGATGTGACCCATACCTTCTACATGAACGATCCCAAGATCTATGCTTACTTGACGGAACGGCAGGGTGTAGTCAGCCAACTAGTCGATAGGATTAGTGACGCTATCAGCATGGAGTTTGGTTTAGAGATATCCCGATCTGTTCAGCTACTTCAGCCCCAAGATAAGTTCTTGAGTTGAATGAATTGTGTCTGGAAGTCTTTCCTGAACGCGGGGAATAAGGTCACAGCAATGAACATGTGTTGACCTACAGTTTTGGCATCATCAAATAAATCCGGACAGACCTGGAAGATCTTGAGAGAAGCTTGAAGAAGGCAGGAATGCGCCATTCTTAGTCGGCGCTGGAGATATTCACATTGCCACCGGGTGAACGAATAGTCGACATCCAGGCACTATGAGTAGCGTAGGTGCCACGACTGCAAGAATACTTTGAGGAAAATGCCAACAAACACGGAGTATATCAAGTAGTTTGTGCTGATGACCGCAACTATAGCGCACTTTACCTGGCGCAAGCTAACTACAACCCTAACATACCGTGGAGGGGAAGATTGCCGAGTGGACGCAGAAAGCTGTCCACGGCGCCCATTCCTACCAGTTGGAGGAGCCGTATGTCGACAAGGCTGCTTCTAACCTGTAGCTCAATCGAGCTGAACTCTCTTTAGTGATTGAGGCCGACATGATAGCCATCCAGGACAGGATAATATCGACGAGGAATGACAGGAGGAATGTTTGGCACCAAAATGTCGAGGATATATCCTGGATGTGGATTCGCCGCTTGAGATCATCGACATAAATGGTAGGCTGCCGCATACTAGCCAACGCAGCCTATACCGAGCGTCACAACAGTGTTACTAAGATTCTGCACCAGCAATGGGCGCTGCAACTTGGCCCTTTGGAAGAGATTGTGCTGAACTACCATTATTTGCTTGTACCTGTTCCGGAAAATGCCCGTTTCAAGCTGTACTGGGATCGCACTGTTTTATCGGACCAATTCCTACACCACACCACCCAGATATAACAAGGGACGACGCCAAGTTAGCATAATCGACATCGTCGTTTCGTTGGAAAACAATCTGTTAGATACTCACGGTGAAAAAATTGCCCGATATCGGCCACTGGCGGTAGATTTGAAGGAAATGTGGAGGTTGGGTGAGGCTTTGAGAGTGGTTCCTGTTGTACTTTCGACGACTGGAGTCGTTTCGAGAAGGAGCTAAAGTTGGAGAATGAGCTGGCTGCTATCCAGCAGTCGGTGATACTCAGCACCGACATATTGCGCACACGAACGTCACTCACTGATAGCGTTTGCGAGTGAACCCTCTCACATCACTCTGAGAGCGGTTTCAGATTCATTTCTGAGCAGGTTTCAATTGAATACTTTACACTGACGTTACAACAGGACTCGGGTACTCATTTTTGGCAGTTCGTTTGTACTGTTTACATGGACTTAGAAAAATGCTTTGCGATTTGCTTGGAGCGAATCTAGTCGTCCTCAATTTTTTTTAAGTCCATGTAAACAGTACAAGTAAACTGTCAAGCAAAGTGAGGTTAACTGTTTCAGCGAATATCCTAATTGCCAATATCAGCGAAATACTCTCTCAGAACGATCTGAGAGAGTTCACTCGATAACGCTTCGAATTGTATGGCCGCAAATTGTAATAACAAAATGCGGCGCGCCTATTTATGTGTTGGCACTAACACATACATGCGCCGCATAGCTTTATGTTGTGACAGTTTGCGGTGGTGGAATTTCGGGCCGATACTAATTAATACAGTGAAAACTATAATAAATAGATCTCTTAATTGCCTTTTTTATTTGATTATATTCTTTAATTTCTTTCCTTCCCCTACAGTATGTAATCCTTATATGAGAAAAGTTCGTGGTGAGGCAAAGCCCTCCCTTGCCCCCTATGTTGGTACGGTTCTGCTCCGAGGTTCGAGAACTTCGTTTCGGGGTCGGGTTACCTAAAAGGGAAGGTAAGTGTCAAGGAGCCACTTGCTTTTCCGGCTGAGTATAAAGGACCCAAAAGACGCTTATCCGCTCTTGGTGTGCCGAACGAGCCTTGCTATCGAAGAAATGGTTCTTAAAAGAGAAATCGGAATTGTTCTCAATAATTTTAGAAACGAATGAACTGATACACATCTAACACCGGTCGCCAAATTTAAGGGACCAATTTTTAGGCAAACGAATGATAATGAACTGACTTACCGTCCCATAAACCGTTTTGGATGCTATCTCAGTTTGGAACTGGACGAAGAACGACACGCAAGAAGAATAGAAATATTCCTCTTATTCTTTATTGGTGCCCTTATCTCATGAACAGCAGGCCACTCTTCGTCGAAACTGTGCAACAGTTCAGGTGGCAAACGCTCAATGAGAGTGTTTGCTCCGAAATTATACTGCATCTTTCTTTCACTTTTCCGATTTTCCCAGATCAGACTATTTTGACAATCATTTACTATATACAATTAAAAAATCAGTTAAGAGGAAGAATGGTTTATGTGAACTAGTTTTTTCACAGAACTATAATATTCAGCTCTAATCAATAGCAGTGTGTTCGTGCTCACGATCAGATATTCTTAATTGCCTTTTGCGTTTACAGGTCAACAAACCCATGCTGAAAGTGCTATTTCATAAAAAAAAATCAGAATATATTGGCCAAAATGGCACGCTCCTCGTATGTAGTCGGGGATTTGTGCCATGCCGTGTCTTCTTATCATTTTCTGAGCGGAAGGAAAGGAGAAGGAGGAGGGAGGATTGTAAGGGTGAGAAAATTAACAGCATAAAAATAAACAGCGGGTAAGTTAAACTCACAAGTAGTTCAAATCGCCTGCGAGTTAGCCTAAAGCTCTTTACTACATTGGATAAGAAACTTTAGGATATCTCTGAGTTTCAGTAGCCCAAACCAGCTGTCGTCTATGTCAGGACGGCCGAAAACTCGAAATCGCAATTGCTAGGCAGTTGCAGATCAGTTGATATGAGGTCCGTAGTCGGATTCACAAAGATCACATGAAACAGACTCAGCGCGCTGACTAGTTGCTATGTGATAATTGAGTTTGCAGTGGCCGGTTAATGCCATGGTCTGCAGGCCGCAGTGGAGTTTCAAAAAATGTAGGAGATTTTTCGAAATCACTGGGGATGGTGGTTCTGGAAACGCTTTTGTTTGGCGACACGTTTGTAAATTTCTTCAATAACCGCAGTGCTCGGATGAAGCCCAGGACCGGATTTTTCTCTTATTCAATTTTGTCGAAATTGGCAGGGCGGACTCAGGACCAACGCTGTACACGCCCTAGCCAATTCGTCAGCCCATTTATTTCTAGTAAAACAGGAATATCCGGGAAAAAGTAGATAGTGTTGACAATGCTTAGATCTTCGATTTGGCTTCGGCCCGCGATCACTAGATTGGACCGTAATTTGTCCGAGCAAGGAGCCTTGATTTCAGCCTGACTATCGGAGCAGAGCTCTGTTGAAGAGCTTATTATACCTCGCAAATAATCACGAAGATTTCTGCTTGTAATGCAGTACAGTATCTACCTAGCGAGTGAGGCTGTTTCTATCTCATTTCACGACAGTAGCCACTAGCACTAGCACGTTCCTTCATTAGAGAGCCATCAGTGTAACAGACCACTTGCGTTTGCTGTTGTCTCTCGATATAGCCAGACAATCACTCCTCTCTCGAGAGAAACTTTACATGGAATGTCCTGTAAGGAAAGCTACATGTGAGTGTAATAATACATGTGAGCTACATGTGTCTTGCTGGGAGCAAGACCATAGTAACAATAGGTTTTATAGTAGTTTTATGAGTGACTATACCACTTATAAAACTTAGATTGCACTTGTAGCGTGCTATAAAGCTTCCATTGTTACTTGGAAAATTTCCTCACCCGATTTAACCGTTTGTGCCCACAGTCGTATATGACTGGTAGCAAGATCATTATTTCTTGTGGCACTTAAACCTGGATACCGCACTGGGCAATTACGATTCTTCTATTAAATTCTTCTCATAGACTGGTTAGTTCGACTGGTCTGTTTATGAAAATACCATTTCTATCACTTGAAATCACTCTTTGAAAGTGCGGAGTCCAGGTTTATGGGAAGTGCGCAATACCGTTCCAAAGATCAGTAACCTGCAGTCTGTTTCGATTATAGAGGTTTTAACCTTAGGATCATTCTCCTCTTTTTCGAGTTATAGATTTTTTCTTAGAACAATCGTCAGCGCTTTGTGGGGGGTTGAGAATCCAACCCAGAAGAGCTGCATACAAGGCAATTGATTTACCAACTACACTATACCCGCTCTTTGTAGTTTGTTTGCACATGATAGTCTTCCTTGTTTAATGTGTATATGTAGAGGCAGGACCGTAGTGTGCGGTTGGCCCCGTCAAGGGCGTCAACCTTAGAGGGGCGCTGAAATCTTGATCTGCTTTATACAATAGGGTAAGGTGGGGCAAATCCGACCGTTGGGTAAACCCGACCTCCCTCTTTTACCGAAAATCAGAAGCACTACGCGAACTAATGTTAATGTTGTCGTGTAGAGCATCGAAAATAATCATAATAGTGGTATGACAGCATTTCATTAATCTACATTGAGATGCTCAAACGACAAAAAGTGTGTTTTTATAACTTTTGATTTGACTTTTGTGCATCATTGACTACAGGATATTTCTGATTCTTAAAGTAATTGTGGGCCAAATCCGACCACTAAATATTGGGGTAAATCCAACCGCTTTTTTGCTAAGAAAATTTTTATTTTTCAAATTGAAATATATTTTTATTGTTATTATTATCACAAAAACGTGATGATTATAGTATTGGTCCGATGCAAATGGGAATATCATAACGTGCTACTGCTCGTGATTTTAGCATTTTAGATTGACATTGAACTCCATTTTCTGCATGTTTCAATTCAATAACACAACATTCATTGATTTATAATTGAAAAACCATAAAATATGGATAATATCTGCACTAAATCAACCAAAAACATAGAGGGTCGGGTTTACCCCACCATTTTTGAAAACAGCAAAAATGAACATTTTTGTAAAACGTTTGTATCACAAGATATTCCCAAGATCCAAATATTATTCTATATACAGAAAGTTGCCCAGGAGTCTAACCTTTAATTTGGTATATAAAACGACTTCATCTGATGTAAAATGAGCATTTTACAGCCAAAACCATTTACTAGGTCGGATTTGCCCCACCTTGCCCTAAATGAGTATAATAATAAATTATTGTTCGAAACTTGGCAATTTCTTTAACGATTGCGAATAAAGTTAGATCGTTCATCATCGTGAAGAAAACTTTATGCTGTACCGTGAGAATTGAAATATTTTCAGTGTTGGGAGAGGTTACCCAATGTCATAAAGTTCTCGGTAACTAACCTAGGCCTGACCAGTCTTGTACTAAGATGCATCTCTGGTTGAAATGTTGAACCTCTTGGGATTTTTGTTGTTTCTAGAAACCATATAAGCTGCTTGTTTCAAGCCTCCAAAAAAAAAAATCAGCCTTTACAAGGAATCTCAATTTGCTATAGTATTTGGGGGCAATAACAGGGGATTTTTTAATATTTAGTGCAAAACATCACGCGCGGTACGAACACGCAGGTGAACCTTACTGAAGAACATGTAATTATGTAAAACAATTGCGCTAAAGGTCACCCGATACGAGTTTGAAAGGACATACAATTTTGTCCCATCCTGTTCACTCACTGGAGAAAAGTGTCCTTGAAACAGTCAAGCCCAGTCACCTCGCGCATAATCAGACCGAATCGGTAACTACACCGTCGATCTCAACTATGTGAACAGACATGTAGACACGGTAGTCTTTCATAAAATGCTTGTCGTAAGTAATGTCATTAGACAGTGGATTCTATTCAGAGTTTATCTGGTAAAACATTCGAGATATCTGTAACGGCTGAATATTTCTTTCGAAAGTTTTAGAAAACTTATCTTTGATCCGAAAGAAGATCGGATATTGTACGACCGAAGGGCAATGTGTTTTTTGAATGAGAAACGGACTCTAGTTCGACATTCCTTTCACTCACTGGGTTTTTCTCAGCAGAACTCATTGATACGCGGGCCTAGAACCCAGCGCGGAGTAAAAACATGAAGAATACGAATGGTGAGACAGAAATTACGGGAGATACAAGAAATTTAAAGACGAGTCAGGGGATAATAGTGTGTGCAAAAGTGTAGTCGGTTATCTTTAATCGATGTATGGCTGGATGCTAATTCATGTTAATCCCAATCTAATGATGAGCACCATACTCAATAATACACCGACGGCTCCTGAAAATTGTCTCTTCAGTACACTGGTCTTGATATGCAGTTCCCGGAATAGATGCCCGGTCCGTCGCCATCAAATACCATCCGTAAAATTATTTCACAGTTCAAGATTTGCGGCTAGAATTTACATAAAATGAACGACAGTCAAACACGAACGATTTTCGGTCGAATCTGGGCGATAGATAGAGGCGGGTTTCCTATTTTCCTGTTAAATTGTCTGCTCAGTCAACCGATATTCACGTATAGTCTCCCGAAAAAAAATCATCCGTCGTCTTTATGCATCTAGCGTCAACTGATTTCACGAAGTCTCCCGAAAAAAACGCCTTGTCAGTCGGCTTCAAACACCTGGTTACGAATTATATTACAAATAAAACCTGTAGTATTTTCTTGGAGCTCCTTAATGAAGCCTTTTTTCGGGGACATTGTATTAAACATTACTATCTGGTTGGATTGCCTTACAGACACCTTACTGTACATCCACTACTCCATATTCACTGAAAATGCTGCTAGTTCAAACAAATGCCGCAACGTTAAACAATTTTCCGCCAAGGACGCTAGTCTTAGCAAAACGCTGAATTCTTGCATTGCTTCATAGAGTAAGTGAAGATAGATCACAAAATAGGTCAGGATATGTGCGCCATTTCCAAGCACACACAACATTGTTGCTCGAAAGTCGAACTGAAAAAAAAATAGACATGAAAGGGGCACTAAACTGCGACTCCGTCAAGTGCGCAAGAGAGCCACGATAAATCTCTGTGTAGAAGTTCAACATTTAGAAGCGCCTCAAGAGCCGCAGTCGGAGTTGTCGTGAATGTGCCGGTTAACTCCATGAACGCCTTTATTGGCGAATGGTTTAGCTTCTACTGGATCCGTTTCCACCTCTCTACTCTGACACCATACAAGGCATCCATATGGCAGTATTTGATTACAATTGTCGTGTAAGTCCAATAGATGTATTTGGGTTTGAGACCCCATATCTTTCCAAAAGTTCGTCTGCACTACCACTGCACGCTTTCTTGTCATTAAACTCAATGTGAGCAGTCCAGTTAACCCCAGTTGTTATTTGCTTCTTTGTGAAAAGAATAGTTAAACTTTTGTTAACCGATAATTTAACTTGTCGACACCACTGCTCGACTGCCCTTAATGCTTGTTGCATTAAGTCAAAGATTGTTCCGATGCAAAGTCCAGTAATTAGTATATGGTAAACGTCAGCAAACCCGTCGGTTGTAAATCCAAGCTCATTGAGTTTACTCAACAAGCCTTCGGCAACCAGGTTCCACAGCAAAGGTGACAGAACGCTACCATAAGGACTGCCGCAAATACTCAACTTCCTCCAACTCTCTGCTGGTTTCAGTGTCGAGCAAAGAATGAGGTTACTAAGCATTGCGTTTATTCAACCCGAGATGCATGCACTTACTTCATGACCGCGCGTCGTTTCCAGAATGGACTGGAAGGACACATTGTCATAAGTACCTTCAATATCTAGGAATACACCTAAGCTGCTTGAGCGTGGAGGCCTTTTTAATGTTGTAAACAACATCGTGAAGCAGAGTGATCGTGGATTCCCACACTGATATGCATGTTGCATTTTGTGCAGTGTATACTAAACTAAACTAAATCGATTAATAGAAATCATTACTCGGTCTTATTTTAAAAATATTAAATAGTTTTTGGTACAAATTATTTTTATTGCGAGTTTTTCGCAATAAAATTATTTGCATTAAACTAGTAAAAATATTTGCTTTATTTTCATTACTACGACGCAAAAAATGTTTAGAAAACTGGTAACAAAAATGCGCAAATATTTGTACCATAAACTTTTTAATTTTTATTTTGCATGCATAAGATAAACATTTTCTTCTGAAATCATCTTCATTGGTTAATTTTGCATACGCATTCCAATAATTTCGTTTAAATATTTTTATTTTGACTTTTAATCATTCGAGAAAAAAGTTTATATTTAATATTGGGCAAATGGTTTACACAGCTCAATAATAAAAAGTAATCAATAACGACATACGCTTCAATAATGGTAATGAAGGGCAACATACGATTGCATTTGTTTTTTTTTATCTATACATTATAGCAGGACAAGTGCAGTTCAACTACTCCTAAAACTACAAACATGTGCATCCGTTTCCAAGGTTTCAGCACGAATTGTCGAGCATTTTTCGCCTGTATATGGAAACTACGCAGCCACGATAGCATCGGACGGAACAACATATAAATAGTAAGCACCTTCTATGAAACTATAATACGGACACATGCAGAATCGATGACAAAAATGAAAAAAAAAGATTCTGGAAGCAAGCATTTACCGTATTCACGATGAGCCTTGACATTGTAAATTAAGTTTTTCTTCTAATTATCTTCACCCCCTAGCGTTGGTGATTTTTGGCCGAAACTTTCAACCGACCAGGAGTTATGTGCTGCAGGTGCAAAAGCGAAGCCTTGGGCGAAAGCGTTTACGAAAAAGAAAGCTGCTTGCTTAGCGAAGATTTATGGTTTTTTTTCTGGAAGTGCAGGTGAAATGCGGTAAAACCAATTGTGAAAATCGTACACTCGTTTTTTCTTCTTCTATAATTATACCAAATCACAACTATCTGTAAATTCACCACGGTCACTAAATCACTCGTCAATGGTCAATTTGTATGCGGTATGATATGCGATTTATGGTGGAGGAGAAAACTAAGCAAACCAGCAGCTAAAATCGCGACAGTACTGCGTGCGAAGGAGGCGACGGGACGTTTCTGTTTGCCGATACGAGAAAATACGCGTCGCGACGACACAGTGGAAAATCAGAGGAAAACAACTGTACGTGTGTCTGGTGTGCTGAAAAAGGGATATCACACATACACCTGGGCCGTATTATACAAACGTCAGCAAGGAATCTAAGGAAAAGCGACGCGTCGCCCCATGTTTTCTTCGGGTTGGTATGCTTTTCATTTGGAGTTATAGAGAAGCTTGGAGAAATATGTATGGAAAATGAAATATTTTCAACCGTTTTCATTTATTATATCGCGGAGATCAGACATCCACATGAAGCGTAAGAGTTGTGTAAAAATTATCGGTCTATTTATTGGTAATTGCGATACCACCACCAAGTTCTTTAATTTGACACTAATGTCAAATGATTTTAAAGGTCTAGCAATTAATTCAAATTTAACGTTAAAACAATTTAATAAAAAAATGGAATCTTAAAATATGATCAACAGTATAATAGGAATAGTGTTCTGCCTACACGATGGCAGGGTACACGGAAAGATAAAACAACCCACAGAATAAGTTATTTTAACTTAAATTTAGGTGCTTTTGAGTTTTGCATCGCTTTCGCACTTATTAGTGTTGTCAAAAACAAAGCGAGAGACAAGTCGACTATTACAGACAGAAATTTGTCTGCTTGGGCTATTAAACTGGGTATCGAATGGTCCACGAATAAAACCGATCTAGATTAGAAAAACTCTAGTAAGAGAACTACGGAGAGAAAAACAGCATTTTTGGCAACGTATGCCCCGGCATTGTATGACAACACGTCCAATGTTATAAGGATAGGCAATGTTCGAGTGGATTCGTTTTTTGACAGCTAAACGCGAATTCAATCGATCCAAAATGGAGTCTCCGCAGTTCTCTTTCTAGAGTTTTTCTAATCTAGATGTATTTTCTAGGAAGCGTGAACCAGCACAACTACAGATTTTATTAATGGGTTAAACTATCACTCGGGTCTTCACTAGACCTGTGCGCCGGCGCGCCACGCCGCCGCCGGTAGTTTGTAACCACGCCGACAATTCGCGAACTCGAAAATTGTTGACTCATAATTTTATCCACAAATCTAGCAACATTATCTATGTACCGAATATACGACGTTGACTGATTCATGTTTTATCACATCTTGATCATTATTTGGTATTAGTGGTTGTCATTTGGATTACAAAATTAAAATAGTCTTGATATTTTCTCCATGACCATTACACGACGCTCGGAATATTATTCATGGATTCATTCTTGTTTCGTGAACTGGATATGATTCCGAGCATATAAGTTAAAATTCACCATTCGTGTGCGTGAAATAGTGCACAAATTCAAAAAACACTTTCAAAATATAGTTAATGAAATTTTCGGTTTTGTGCTTGATTAATGTTGAACTGCTATGCTAGTCACGATTCACCAGTCGAGCTCGTGAAACAGTTCATGGTATAGTTCACGAAGTAATTAATTTTCTGCATGATCTTAATATATTTACGTAAACAATTTCAAGGAAGGGAGTGAGCGTGGCGTAGTTGGTAAATCGATTGCCTTGTACGCAGTGCACCTGGGTTCGAGTCCCGACCCCGCACATAGGGTTAGAAATTTTTCATAAGAGATTTTTCTAACTCGAAGAGGCGAATGACCTTAAGGTTAAAACTTCTATAATCGAAACCAAAAAAAATAAAAATTTCAAGGAACTCAAACTATTCATGGATTCGAAAACTGTTTCTTGTGCGCTTCCGAATGCCACCCTGCTCTCTGGTCTTAAAATTTCTAGGTGATCTATTGTGCACAACTGCTAGCAATCAGTCTAATAGGCGCGAGCATTAGATACAAGGATTGTTATAGTCTTGTTAAGATTCAGTGTAATGTTCATAATAAAGTGAAACTGCACTGAGCACCAAAAATCCATTACATAGCCACAATTCATGTCCGTGAAATAATTAAGAAAACTCTTAGGGACCATTCATAAATTACGTAACGCAAAAAGTGCCCAAAATTGACTCCTCCTTCCTCCATGTAACAAATTGTCACAAATTTCTCTATCCCCCCACCTCCCCTATTACGTAACAAATTCCTCGAAAAAAATTTTTTTGTTCAGTAAAAACATGTTACGTAACGATCTAGCTTACTCCCCCTCCCCCATATGTCACAACATGTCACAACTACTCGTACCCCCTCCTCACCCTAAACGCGTTACGTAATTTATGAATGGTCCCTTAGACACGTTACTCTGTGTAAAAAATCTCGATGGTAAGCTCAACACTAAAATATCACGATACCACGAAGAGAATTTGTGGTCTATTTTAGTTGATAAATTTATTACTAATCAGCCATTTTTGTTTCTTTTTTCGTGTGCACTAGTTTTGTTAAAACACAAAAAATGTTTTCAATACAAAGTTCATTTTTTCGTGACCTTAATTTTTTTTCTCAAAAAATTGTTGGGCAGAATGATTTTGACTTTTCGCAACACTGGTGCACAGAAGTGGCGATGCAGAGGGTTAGATTTCTGGTCTCATAAATTAACCGTCGCGTGGTTGAGCTTAACTTAGGAAAGATTTTCAGTGTCAGTTGCACCAGCCCGGTATCACAGACAAATAGACGCAATACGAGATGAATTTTCATCATAATTTTTGACACTTCGCTAGTCTTTGTATAAAGTGTCTAATTTTGACACAGAGCTAAATGCGTTACTAATAGCATTTTTGCTTGACCCCGGAACTGAGTCAGGTTCTAGCCCCAACCGCTGTCAGCTTATACATTTTGACAGCAGTTGGGGTTAGAACCTGACTCAGTTTCGCTTCAAGTAAAAGCGACATTAGTTTCCGCACCAACCCGAAAATGTTACCGCCTTTTTAATCTCATGCAAACCAAAACAAACAAAATGGACCGGAAATGCGAAAAGCATTCTTGTCGAAGTGCCCAAGGCAGAGTTGTTCAAAATCATTTCATAGGTTACAACAGGATGCCGATCGGTGAGTAAGAACATAATAGGATGTTACTAATTTATTTGATTCATTATATCGAATCTAGTCGGAACTGACAGAGGAGCTGCGAAAACTAAAGATACGCTCAGACCATTTTCAATCAGACATGTTTAGTGAACCGTTTCAACCCAACAGGAGGTTAAACATCAAGTCTTGGAATTATTATGAATGATATTAACTGTATATTTGAGTTTCGTCAGGATGCAGATCTGTATGATACCAGCAGATCGAGCATACTTTGCACTCAAGATAGAAACAAATCTTCCGTTGAAATATAAGTGTCCTTACACGATCATTAAAAGTGACATTTCTGCGCAGTAATGCCATTATTAACGCTTCGTGTTATGGTACCTGATGTCTGCAGGATTTTAAAAGAGCGACGGCATAGAATACTAAATGGAAACAAAAAACAATGAAACGATAACAGGAATCGATTTCCTCAAACAAAACAAAAACTATTTTACCATTGCTTAATTTCCTAAATATAGAACAAGAAATTATTATGATGGGACGTAAATATGCAGTCGTTACTCTGCATTCTTTAAATTTGCCCATTGCATCCATTATTCCATGGGAAGTCGTAGTATGCGACATCGACGATTTTTCTATTTCGCTCTTTAAATTTGACAACTGTAAAAATAATCCCGCCTTCCATTTATGATTTGGCTAGCAGGGTGTGCACTGTTAGAGCTTCGGTTAAAAAATCATTTGACATGGTTGCAAGAATCACCTTTTGTGTAATGTATTCAACAGATGACGCTATTATACCGCGGGCGATGACTTTTTTCAGAATTCTCTTCAAGCTGTCAGGACAGTTTGTATGTGGCTGTATGCTGCGAAGTCCGTTACAAAAGAAACCGCAAATTTGGGAAAGGAATTGTACCGCCAAGAATTTTTTTAGTTACGCAGGCGTCCGCGTCAGTATTCGCACGCCGACACACGCCGGCGCGCTGCCGCCGATTGGGTCCAACGGCGAGACGCCGCCAACGCTGCCGCCGCCGGCCAAAAATGTCGCTTACGCCGCCGCCGATCAAAAATACATCGGCGCACATGTCTAGCTTGATGTATATCTCTTGCTTATTGGGCTTGTGGATAGTGATATCTGTGCTTTTGTCGACGGCTATCACGATATCGAACACATTGTTTGGCGTGCACCGAGTACAGGTCTGCCAGGTCTCTGCTAATGGATACCCGGTCCCGAGCAAGACCACCCAATGTCCCGGTTCGAAATGTTATGGCAAGCCGCTATCTTCCCTATATGTCCCTCATCTATTTCTTCCTCAAATCAATCCATATAATAATTTAGCCCATTTTTTCTCTTTTTCTCGTTCTCAGAAGTCTCTTGCACTGCTTTATGGCGCCGACTCGCATGAGAGTGCTACTACGTGATTGTCTTCATTCTCACCTGAATGACCTGACCTGACCTGAACCCAATTTGGAGGGTTACGCACGGGTCCGTCGAGGACCACCCGACGTCCCGATGCGTGTATTTATGGTATAATATGTAGTTACCCACCATCCCCCCCCTCTTTCCTTTTTAGTTTTAGTGAGTAATTCATCATGTGCATTGAGCTGTATTCCTAGGTAAGATAGTCTAAAAATTGCGCCTTACTGTTTAAATGCGGTTTAAAAAAATCATACTGAAATATTTTAGTTTTAAGAAACTTATAATGAAATATACAAAAATAACCTTTATGCTATAATGGTAACGTATCTTATCAAATAAACAGATTGAGCATGAAAAATAATATTATTATTTTTATCTTTTATTATTTATCTTTGATAAGTATATTAACGAGTTGTGTCAAAAGACGAATTGAAAAAACGACAACGTTCTGAAGCTTTAAGGGTTTGGAGCACAGCATTCGTTAACTCCTGTGTAAACGATTTTTCTTCTCAACTAAATCATCAGAATGGTTCAATACCAATGTATCTGGATAAGACGATATGCCGTGTCATAGAAGTTTCCTATAAATCATGGTGCGACTCCATAAACATGCTTTACGAGGCATCGACTTACAACCGATTTATCCATACACGTGCAGTTCTTAGTTTCGAGAAACTTGCATTCAACGTTGTATTCAATACCGCTTTCGAAAAACTACAACCCGAGTTCGCTTTCGACATAACTTTAGACATATACTTCATGCTGCCACACATACACTGATGTTAAATGTTTTGTCGAAAAAAAACACTTTATTTAAGTTAGCTTCATACAGCGGCGATCGGATTTCATCGCCCACACGGCCCAATTTTGTCAGTGTCGGTGCGCCCTCGAAACGTTAGCAATCCATCGGAATCACCTTCGAATACCAGTTCACCGCGAGCCGCCCCGCAGTACAGCCTAGGGTTGCGACATATGTAGGTATGTTCTCCATCCTGAAAGCATTTTATGTAAGCTGCTGAACGGCCATCACTGCAAAAAAGTCGTCTTTTTCAAGCAAATCGAAATATGTGTCCCCCATTCGACAAACTTTTGTTGATCCTTTGATGCAAGCAATTAATTAATCTTAATAGCTAATACTAGTGTAATAGTATAGATACTGTTTAAAAGCCTTTTATATTTACATATGTCAGACTAATTCTAATTTCCAAATGTCGCACGTTCAAAAACAAATTAAAAAAGTGATCACAATGTAGGTATTTATTTATCGTGACAGCGCGTCTTAGCACATCTAGCGGGAGGGAGGGGGACAAGGAAAAGAAGGTATGCCAAATGAGTGCGGTGCGGCGGCAATGGGGTTGTGCTTGTTTTTTATCTGATGGCTCCTCCACGCGGCAAATATGTCAACTAAGCATACTGTGCACACATTTGCCTACATTCAACAAGTATTACAGTAGTAGTCGCACATTGCCACGGTGTAATACGTATATGCAGGTTTGTATGTATTATTGAGAAAATTTATAAATATATGTATGTATATGTTTATAGTTCGCATGCCGCCGTATCGCTTGCGAGAGCAATACATAAACATCACGGGTAGGCTTAGGCCTGCGGGGGTGTAGTGGCGGATTCCAGCTGTACAAACCATTCGAAGCGGGTGAGAATGGCTAGTATGTAGGTACCTACATATTAAGAAAGCACAACGACAGCAATTTCCATATATGCGTTTTCGACTATGTGAATGTGATTTTAAATATCCCTGGACCCTGGCCCGGCCGAGTCGTGGCGCGGTGCTGGAATCTCGAGAGTCGGTATAATCGAATTCGAAGAACGACTAAATTACGCTGACGAGGGCTCTAATTGTATGATTGAATCGTTGCGGCACAATAACTGTCGCCAATTGCTAGAAAATGGCTGGTTGTTGAAGGTTTGCGCAAATGTGACGAGAGCGAGATAGATGGAGACAGAGAGAAAGATCATGTGCTATTAAAACATTCCATGATCTGACTGAAATCAACAAGTGGGGCTGGGTTGTTATTGTGCTTCGTGTACATGAAGAGTATTGTGCGGCCGTTCTTCCCACTTGTATAAAGATGCATCGAAGCGGGTCTTTCAATCAAGGAAGAAAAACGGGACTTAAAAGTTGTATGCGGGTTTCGTATCACATTAAAACTGCAAAATTTAGAAAATTTGCATTTAAATCACAAACCATTTGATGGAATATGCATAATGGATCAACGAGGGGAATTGTACCATTTGGGATATAAGCGTGTACATTGGACAGTTCGCCACCAGGTTTGCTAACGTTGAATTCACTTACACTACATTATACATTAATTGGAATAAGCCATAAAATAAGTAAAAATCAGTGAGCAATTTCCAGGTACTCACTAAATTATTGCTCAAAAATGAACTGAAAACATAGCCAATGCAAAAACAAAAGTGGTGGAAAACTGAGACTACATCAAAAACGTCAGAAGACCACGCTACGGCCCTATCAGTTTCATCCAAATTTATTCACAATATATGGCGTTGTTCTCAAATGTGAATCGGATAAAACAATAAATATCGAACATGTTTGAGTTGCACGGCACGAAAGCTTCAAATTGAGCTCTCTTTATCTCATGAAGATTCTCCCTACAATAGGCACGTGTTTAGCATTCCTAATCCTTATATCATCCTAAATATTCTTTGCGCACTCGACATTAAAAATCTTTGCTCCCTGATGCAAGCGGTTCTTGCAATAGCAAACCCCATGCTTCAGTAGACCAACACCAAACGAACTCGAATCGATGACCACACCGCCGATCTCAACTTCGTGGGCGAGCATGTAGATCCGATAGTCTTTTATAAAATATTTGACGCTAGTAATGTCATTTGTTTACTTTTCATAGGATATTACAATTCTGCGCTTATCTTCGAATACCACAACTTTCCACAATTTCATTTCACCTGTACAGGCCCGTAAGATACAGCTGTTCGAGCTGGCAATAGCCAAGGACGCCGGGCTGAGAAGATCACTAAAATATTGATTTTCTTTATAAACTTATTGCGAATAACTTATAAAATACTAAGACAGAACTAAGTAAAATAATGTCACTCAATGTTCTCAGATGGCGGACCAGATTTACACAAGCTTAGTTTCAAATGACCGATATAATGCTTCCATAAGACGCTATTGAATTTTTTGTTAAACGGACTTCCAGTTCCGGAGTTACGGGTTGAAGTGTGTGGTCATACAGCAAATCCCCATGTAAACTGATATCCCTATGGTGTCCGAATGATTGAATACATATTCAAATGGGTTCAACATTACTTGGATTTGCAGGTCTAGATCACTAATGACCCATCAAAGTAGCTTAGACCACACTTGCCACCTATGACGGTTGTTGATGCCTCCGGGGAACTCGTTAAGTTCCTGAGCTAACTCTATATCGATTTTTATAAACCCCTCCTCCTCCTTCCTCTCAGACCCGCCTCCCTACTTTCTATTCCGCGCGAAATATTTCTTTAAATTCCGTGTGATATTTCGCCCGAAATTCCACGCGTTATTCCGTGCGAAATTCCGCGTAAATTCCGTGAAAAATTCCGTAGTAAATCCGTGCGAAATTCTCCGTGAAACTCTTCGCGAAATTTCGTGTGAAATTCCGTGAGAAGCTCCGTGCGATATTCCTTACGAAATTCTGTGCGGAATTCCGTGCGATATTCCACATGAAATTCCACGCGAAATTCTGTGCAAAATTGCGTGAAAAAATACGTGCGAAATTCTGTGCCAAGTTCCGCGTGAAACTCCTAGCGAAGTAAACAATAAACAGAGAGAGAGAGAGAGAGAGAGAGAGAGAGAGAGAGAGAGAGAGATCATAGTAGAGAGCCGCGGTGCTCATGTATTTTTTACTTTCATTCCACTGTACACGCTTGACAATAAAGGTACTAAAATACATTCGCTCGTTAGTCATTATTCGTCGCGTAGTAATTTGAAAGTTTTACGGTAGTTCCGCTCGATATCCGGGTTATACTCGTCGTGATCCGTCCGCTGCATAGTTTGTTCGTCGGGCTGTGTTCCAGCCCTCAGGTTATGGGCCCAGAGCAAGGATTTTTTGGGCGAGAAAAGTGGTCAGAGTGCATGCGTTTTGTGCTGATTGGCGACTTGGATACTTTTGGCATTCGGCTGTGTCTTGCCCGTTGCAGTGGCATGAGGTCGATTGACTGGTGGTGTGTGTGACTGTCGGATGTGAACACTTTCGGTGGAATAACGGTTCTTCTCTGACGACGCGTTGTATCGATTGTTCAGAATCGACGTGCGTGAGATTTCGCATGTGAGCAAAATATAAACACAGCGAGTCTGTGGTTGATTTATACGGAATCAAAAGTGAGCCTGTTGAAGATGGCTGAAGTTCATGCTTACCCGTTTAAACAACTCCATTTCGAAAACCCGGATGGAAATGTTACTCAAGAGAGAAGAATTGTGGCATGTGAAAAACCAGAACCGGTGACGAATGCATGAAACAAAGCGGACCAAAAGTGCCATGCCACGATTGTGTTGTATGTGGAAGATAATCAGCTCAACTTAAAGAAAGAGGCCAACACGGCCAAAGATGTCTGAAACTGTTTAAAAAACTACTACGAAAAAACAACCGTGACGTCTCGACCGATAGCGCAGATGTTGAGAAGCACATATTCGATCTGGAAGAGCTTTTTGACCGCCTAGCGTGTGCAGGTCAGGCACTGGAAGATTCGTTGAAAATTGCCATGGTACTTCGGAGTTTGCTGGAGTCGTTTGGTGGCCTGGTGACGGCCTGAAGCGGATTTGACGATGACGCTCGTCAAATAAAAGTTATTGGACGAACATCAACGGCGAGTCGAGCGTTCGGATACCGGAGCGACGGTAATGAAGATTTTATTTTTTATTCGAAGGAGCAAAAGAAGAAAAAAGTGTATTTTTACTGCCAGAAGCCTGACCATTTCCGCAGGAACTGTCGCCTGCTTTTGCAGAAGAAAGGCGATGATGAAAAGAGTGGAAAAGTGGAGCAGGCGAAACTGAAGAAGGATGAAGTGAAAGTGAAGCAGGCTAGCGGAAAAGAAGTGTCAATT
The DNA here is from genome assembly GCF_030247195.1 of Topomyia yanbarensis. NCBI lineage: Eukaryota > Metazoa > Arthropoda > Insecta > Diptera > Culicidae > Topomyia > Topomyia yanbarensis. The sequence continues at coordinate 164,112,426 of NC_080670.1, forward strand.
TGTTTCATGGTTGGATGTGGTTGCCGAAAAGATGGTACATTCATAGTGGTTGTTCGAGCCATATGACGAACAATCGGTCATTCTTCGTTAACTTGGACGAAAGCAAACGTGCTGAAGTGATTCTGGCAGATGGATCTATTTCACAGCCGCATGGAGTAGGCTTTGTAAAATGTGTAAGTAAAGAGGCGAAAGCCCTAGATGTGAAGCTAAGTGAAGTGCTATATGTTCCGGCCTGATATCAGCTCGTAAGCTGCCCCAAAAACGGGTTTGCTGTAAATTTCTCTGGGTCGAGTTGTTCGATTATTAGTGACACCGGTAAAGCAATGGCGTTCGGGGAATTAAACGGAAACCTTTTCGTGTTGAAAACCGTTGAATACGCAAAGCTGAGTGGAGAGATGCATCATCTACCGAATCGCCAGTATACTTGGCACCGGCATTTTTGGTCATAGAGATCCGGCAGTGTTGGAGAAGTTGAAAGCTGACAATCTTGGCTCGGGTTTTCAGATGCAGGACTGTGATTTGGGGCAAGTTTGTGAGCACTGCCTTAAAGGTAAACTTCCTCGTACATCTTTTCCTAGTGCTTCTGTTCATAGAGCCAGCAGAATCCTAGACTTAGTTCATACTGACGTATGTGGCCCTACGGCGAATGTAACCCCAGTAAGAAACCGTTATTTAATGACGCTTATTGACGACTTTAGTCGATATACAGTCGTGTGCCTCTTACGGCAGAAATCTGATGTGTTTAGCTGCGTCCAACCATACGTAGCCCATGTTGAAACAAGATTCGGAAGGGCACCGTGTGTCATCAGATCTGACGGAGGCTCAGTACACCGCTGCGTACTCTCCTCAGCAGAACGGGGTAGCTGAGCGCAAAAACCTCACCTTGCAAGAAATAGCAAAGTACCTGCTTTAGGTCATTTTCGTGTGTTTGGAAGTCCGGCGTATGTCCACATACCGGACGTTAAAAGAACAAAATTGGATAGTAAATCGCAGAAACTTATATTTGTTGGGTACTGCGAGGATCGTAAGGCGTTTCAGTCTTGAATCCAGAGACAAATGAAATAACAATTAGTCGCAATGTCAGATTCATTAAACAACGAAATGGTTCTTTAATGGCTGAATCAGAGTCCGTTTACGATTGGGAAGAAGAAGAAGGATCGGTTGCCGCGTCAAATAACCCGCTGCTAGATGGGCGTTCAACTAGAGGTACCTTACCAGAGGAAGGGGATCCAGTTAGTTATGATGAAGCGGTTAATGGTCCGGAAAAGGATTTGTGGTATGCGGCTATGATGGAGGAATATGATTCACTTGTGCAAAATGGAACTTGGACTCTTGTCGAACTGTCTGTCAATCGAATGCCCACAGGCACATTCGATACAGAAAACTAGATTAGGATTGTCGCTGGCATCAGTGGTAGGCACATCATTGTTTTGATTCCGGGATATATCTGTCAAACGGGCCAAATAAAAAAAAGCAGAAAAAAATAATCCTCTATCGTCGTTTCATAGTGACTAATCATTTTCGTTTCTTTTAGCCAGCAAAACAATGGCCCCCAAGTAACAATTTTGGTTATATTGAAGTTTTATAGCGTTTAATAAAACTAACATTTAAAACCTCCCATGCTAACTTTATGGTCTTATGTACTTCCTGGAGGATGCTATAAACCCATGTTATGACAAATTGGCCCAGTTTTATTGTAATCAGTAGAACTTGTTATGCAAACTATCATAGGAGTAATAGTTTTATTACAGTTCTATTCTACTCTTTAGGTGTGATATTAAACCAACAGCATAAAACCTTCTCCTGACCTAGCAGTGTGCAAAACCACTATATGAGCGCTATTTAACCATCATAAAACTGTAAAGTCTTCCTGAAGAAGTCCATAAAACTTCGTATGCTATCCATGTTAGAACTTTCAGTTTTAACCTGAATTTTTACACTGATGAGATGTATTCAATAAAATTTTATCGTGGTTTTATCCCTTAACATCGCATGATGCCAATCATCGAACAAAATGCCATATTGTTATTTTTTCAGAATAGTGATTAAAAGAAATTTATTATTGTTCATAACACACCCATGCGTGTTTGAAGGCATGCCGTTAAGGATTTATGGTGAAACATCATGAAAGAGCAACGCAAAATAAATGCGCCCCATGAATTCTACTAAAAAGAGCATTCGGTAATATTTTTCTGCAAATATTGAAACAACACTTAACCAAGTTTTAGTAAAAAATGTTAAATGTTTTGTTAAAAAGTGCAGATTCTTTCAAAAAAATGTCTCAAAACGTTTGATTCCACCCTTCATACGAACAAGAAGGTGTATATTTGAGAAATTTTACTTCGCAATTTGCTATTTTTGCTTCATGGCGACATTTTTTTTAATAAAACTTGGTATACTTGAATAATTCTTTCATAAGACAATTTCTCCTAAAACGGTCATAACTGAGCAATTCATATAGCAAGCGTTATTATCATGGCACTTCTGCATCTATGTTGAGAGTGACAAGTTTTATGCTGGACTAAATCACAGCTTGCTGGTTTTGATTATTTTGACAGTGACTTTGTCCAAGATGGTATATCGAAGGTGGGGGTTTTTACTATGTAACGGTGCGCTTGTCAAATTTGAGTAGCGCAATAGATTAAAATACACACACTGAATACTCGCCATCTCTATAGTGTGTTCACCATTTACTGTCAGTGTCATTCCAATCGAGCACGAGATTTGTCAATAGTCCTCGTTCGATAAAGATTCGCAGATATTTTCTTTAAATTATGTTCCGAAATCTAGGGACAGATCTTGAGATGCATTTTTAAGAAACAACGAAATTAAACATTTACTTTCCATCGAAATAGGAATTTGAAATGCATTTTGTGTTGCGTGTAAGACGTCAAAGCCCTGCCACAAACTAATTCTACTCCAACAAAGTTTCGAACGAAGTAGATCAGCGTAAGACGCTTGTTGAACAAATGTTTCGGCAAAAGAGTGAAAGTTGATGCAATAATGGAAATGAAATGCGTTTTTTCAAATTGGATTCAAATTTGTTATGCATTTCTAGAGTGATCTGACCCTAGACCGAAATGCATTTGTATGAGCTTATTGTTTATAGTACTAAAACGCAGATGGGCTTCATTTTTTTGTAATATAATGTGAGAAGTGGTTCTTAAAATTGTTGCAACGGCTGTTTTTGTCGGCAAAGTCAATTTTTGTAAACAGCCAAAAAACAAATCATTGCAACCCTCTCGTGATTGACAACTGCAACAGCACGCACAAAAAAGCTCTCACCTTTATTTACCATCTTGATAATCATCCTGGAAAAACGAGAAAAACAAACCAATCCTCCTGTCAGCGGTTGTTCAGAAATTCTTATTAACCTGCAAAGACGAAATAATTCTGACTTGGTTCGTCTTCTGCTTTGGGTCAAAAGAAATTGAGGAAGAATTCCATTTCCAAATTGAATTTTCGAAGTAACTTAGTTGCACTACAGTTACTATATTACATGCAAATGAACAATAAGATTCGAGCTTCTGATGACAATTTTATAACTCCTTAGTATGCCTTTCATAAGAGTAATTATTTTAAAGAGGTTTTAATATAGATATTCCAAAACCTGAATACGTGCACTAATCTCCGATAAAACTGTCTTATAACTTAATTTCTTGTTGTATGTTAGTTTTATTCCAGTTTTAACAAAGTATATAGAACCGTTTCACAACCACTATATAAACTTGTAACCTAAAGCTTTATCGTGGAAATCATAACATAGTTTTATAGTGAAATTTAGGAACAAATGAAATGACAGCTGCATAAAACCATAATAAAATCACCGGTTTCAAGGATTCCTTCATAAAACCAGGATAAAACAATGATAAATCCCCGAGGCATTTTAATTGTTACTTGGGCCATTCTTGGCTGATGTATTTTCACTAATTAGAATTCACAAATTGTCTAAACCTGTACTGAATTTTGATAAATTTTCATTTCCTTGTGCGGTATATACAAACTTTTTCATTTCATAACAATAACAGTCGAAAATTTACACCCAGGAAATTCGTTATATTGATTATATTGATTTCACACATAATTTTTTGCAATTTGTAGTAACACATTAAAATTATCTGTCACGCATAAATATCATGTGAAAACTAATGAAATTATAATAGTATGCCACATAGAAGTTCAACTAAACGCTTTGTGGTTATAAGCAGGCCATATTTTTCTGTGTGTACCAAAAGTGCGGACCAAAGACTTTCTCTAGATAGACTTTCGATACCTTGACAGATATATATCGAAAGCAAAAAAAAACATGTTCCTAGGCGAAAACAATCGGAACATAAGCGATGAGAAGGGAACTATCCTCCGGGTCATTCCACGTCATATTTAAAACCAAAATTTTGATTCCTTCCAATTTTTTTTTTCTTGCATTCTTAAGCTAAAAATAATTGACACGTATTTTTGCTTTGGCTGAATATGATATTTTTTCAAGCTATTAGTTTTTGAACTTTTGAAGTTTATAAAATAGAATATTTTCCAATCAATGCAACTCGGAAACGATTCGATATATGGAAAAAAACATTAAATAAAATAAAAAAGTTTCGTTTTCAAATCAGCTCACCGAAAAAAAAATTACAAAAAATGTTGTTATATAACTTATGAAATCTGCCATTATTAGAAAGAAATTGAATTTGTGGACCAATTTTTTTACTAAATATTTTCATTAAATATTAAGAATCAAGTTAAAAAGATTGTGTAAACATTTGGGAGTGGATATCAAAATACTTTGCGAGATATTACAATTATAAACTTAAAGCAAGGTAATTTTACACTAAACGCCCCGTGATAGACCTATTGAAATATCTCGTAAAATACTTCGAGTTTCATTCTGAATTTTTCACATAATTTTCTTATGAAAAAATTGGGAAGGAATTAAAATTTTGGTTGTAAATCTGACGTGGAACGACCCCTACATAAATCTCACATGGATACGCCACGCATTCGAGTCAAATTTCAGTATATGTTTACAAGTAATCGTTTGACGTTCATCAAACGTTGTTTATTTAGTTATTATTTATCATTGATGCATTCCCCACTCCGCGACATCGAAATTTGTTTACCTAGTGATTGCCAAAATCTATTGAGAAATTGACCATCCTCGATATGCACAGGTTGCAATTCTGACAATTGAGCAAATAGTAATATAATTTCCATTTTTTTCTGAATTGCGCCTGACGACGGCGGATTGGAACGCGAAGCCGCCAGGCCAAGGCACTGTTTGTTGGTTGGTTCGTTTTGTTTTCCATTTCCATAAGCACAGTAAGAGTTAAATTACTCCAATCCAATGTATACAACATGTACTTGCAGACAGACGGACCTACTAGAACCAGTGTAGTCGTAGGTCTACAATACCCCCGAACCAACCGTACGGCCAGTGCAAACAAGTATGGTGCCCTCTCACATTTTAAACGTATGCAAGCCTCTTTCGTAGTCGTAGTAACCGCGCTGTTCCCGATGGCTGCTTCGTTCGCGGCTGAAGCGGTGCGGTGCGTGGTGCCCGGGGCACGGTGCGGTTGTTGTTGGTTAAGTGGGTCCCCTTTCCGACATTGCGGCTCTACTACGAACGGGTCTCGTCTTGGTGTGTGCAGTTTCGCGTTGTCAGTTGACTTTTGATCGTCGCTTGGCAAAGAATGTGATTTGTCGCTTGAGTTGATAATCGCGCCTCCGCGGACACACTGCAGTTTCAATCTCGAGCCACATAGGCATACCTACCGAGTTTTAAGCCTCGTTCGTAACCGTAGGAGACCGAAACCAGTCGAGTGTCAGTGTGGTGCAACGATCAGTGCGACATCTGATGAGACTCTGCACGGAGAAGGTTGATAGTGAATGCGCTGAGTTGTCCCTCTTTGGTGACGATTCGCAATCGCAGCGGTGGTGGTGGTGACTCGGTGGCGGCAGAGCGCTGGATCGCATATTTAGGTGAAAAACTTGTTTTCTTCCAGTCTTGCACTACGGGTAGGTACTGCCCGTTTGCATACTTTTGAACAAGCAACAGCCTCAACCGGTCAGCCTAGATGGACAAAGCTCTATCAGATGCACCAAATACCGAAGCGAGTGAGTGCGTCTGTCTATGCGAGGTTTAAAACCGTTTTCATATCTGGTTAAGGTTTGCGAATGCAATGTTTAACTCAATCTACTAAACATGACGTCTCTGCGAAGCGTATTAAATGTAGTTCACCTAACGATTTGAAAATATTTCTCACTTTCAAACTCGCGACAGTTGAAATTTGATATAGCCTAGCATCTGCAAGAATGCGAAGAATCGAGTGCTCAGCGTAATTTCGCCTCGGTGTCTATACCTTCTGAGACAAGCTCCCGTTGTACCAACAGTTGCAACAACAACAAATAAGCGAGAGAAAACCAGCAACGATAACATAAACAATATCAGCAGCAGCAACCGCAAAAAGGTGGAATGTTCAACATTCTTTCTTCGCCTAGGCATGCGGTTTTGAGCCTATTTTCACCTTGTTACTGTTTGGAACTGTTGGTTAGAGTCTGCTATCTTTTCCCGATGCGTTTGGGTTCAATAAAATGTGAACAATTGGGTTATTGAATGAAGAATAAAGTTCTCCTTTTATTTCGGAAACCGATAGAGCTCATCTTCTTAAATATAACGATATATATGTTTGACCTTTAGAACTACAGAATTATTGTTAATTGATTTTTGACACAAAATGTAAACACGTTCTTGTTTGACACGTTCGATTTTCATTGACAGTGAATTTAGTCACATTTTTGACAGTTATCCGAGCAAAAGGATTGGGATCAAGGTAGTTCAATGCAAAGTGTGGTCGTAAAAATCCAATTTTGTGAAAAAATTGTAATTTTGCGCACTAAAAAGTGAAAAAAGTACGATTACGTATCTTTAACGTCAACTGCACCGGAAAAATAGAAAACAGTATATGGCTTAATGACTTAATTGGGACGCTTGATTCTTACTCGAGTATGTCGCTATATCACATGAACATCCATATTCTGCAAACTGTTTTGCTGATTTCTCCAAATTTATTGTGATTTCAGAGCAGAACAATTTGCAATTACTTTCACGAAAGATAAAGATGTAGATTAGCGTGTATTTTTCATGACATTTAAGGGCAGCCGAGAGGGGAGGGGGACGGGGTGTTTCCCACCGGGCCCGGAGTTGTGGAGGGGGCCTAGACTTCGAACAGAAGGAATGATTCTGTTAAATATTATTTCAATAACAATTTATTTGAAAATTCAATAAGAGTTTCAATATTGGTATGATTTAATTTCTTCCAATTTCTATCATAAAGCTAATCGTACATTACATTATAAAGTTTTTCTGCGTGAAAGACCAATCAAAAGAAAACGTTGAAACTTAGGAATCAAAAACGGTTTAACCGCGCAGTGTGCAAAAAGACATATGATCTTTTTTTGTAAATTGTTCATTAAAAAACTAAAATTTATTTTCTATTTCATATTATACAACTTTTTTTAATGGATTTAGACAATTTAAAAAATTGAGCTGGCAAAAGTTGAAGGTTCTGTGTTCCCGAAATTGATTTTGATTCGTATTTTACTAATTATTTTGGAAACTTTCAATCGGTGGATGAGTTTCAAAACAAAACTGGTTTCTAATCATTAGTCCAACTTATTGAGAACATGAAATTCCACGAAGAAAACAACCCATCGTAATTTTTCGTATTCACTTGAAATTTTCTATTTAAATGCGTGAACCCGGAAATTTTTGGCATCTTTAACTGACTTTCTTGATTTAAATGATTTTTTTCATTTTTTTCTCTTGTTTCATATTTGCTTTTTTGTTTCTTTTGCATTTCATCCAGCTTTTGTATTCTTTCTATTTTCTTCATTCAATCTTATATTACTTTTTTGTATATTTATTCAATCTTATATTACTTTTTTGTATATTTTGCACCATATTTTCCTTTTTCTATTTTTACCAATTTTTGCTTCCCTTTTAAAAGATGTCCCATTTTTTATTCGTTTCATTTTTTCCCATTTTATCTATCGTTTTATTATTTTTTTAACTGATTTCAATAAATTTCTTTGCATTTTTTCATAGCTTCCAATAAGCTTATTCTAGTATTTCTCTATCCGCCTTTTTCATTTTAGGTTTCTCTCATTAGCTAAATGAATATTTTTCTATTTCTTTAGGTCAATTTTTTTTCGTGTTGTAAAATTTTCTGTTCTCCATTTACTAGTTTTGAAATATATGCTTTTCTTTAGTATGGATTTTTAATATTCTCCCATTTTTGGTATGTTTCATTACCTTTAGTATTTTCATCTTTTACCCATTTAAACAATTTTAAATTCAATGTTTTCTATTTTGTTACTTCATTTGAATATTTTTTCTATTATTTTATTTTGATTTTTATTTTTAGAATGTTTTCGGTTTTCCATTTCATCACATTTTAAATTTTCTCCATTGTTACTTTTTACTGATTTAATTCATTTTAACCCATTTATTTTTTAAATTTTCTCTTGTTTTTCTTTGTGAAAATATTTTTGTTTATTCATTTCTTCTAGGATTTTCATTTTTACCCATTTTGCTTTTACATGTTTTCTATGATTTCACTATTGTCACTTTTTGGGCTATTTCCACTTGTTCCTGTTTTCTATTTTTTCTTCAATCCATTCCGTTCGATTGCTTCCATTTGTTTTCATTTCTATTAGTTCTTTAAAAAATAACTTGGCCATGTTTAGATTTTTCGTTGCTATTTTATTTTTATCTTTTCATTCCATTTCCATTTCTTCTATTTTGAAACATTTTTTAACTTTTCCCCATTTTCTTGTTTTCATGCTTTCAATTTTTTGAATTTGCTACTAATTTTTATATTTCAAACATTTCGTTTAATTTTTATTTTTAAATTTAACTCCATTTCGATCATTTCTATATTTGTTTATTGTAATCTTGTTTTTATATTGTTTGTTGTATTATTTTTTTTTCTTTTGCCATTTTTATTGTTTTTCATGTCCATGATTTTTATTTTTCATTTTGTTATTTACCCGTTTTTCATTATTTTACCTATTTTGAAATATTTTTCTATTTCTTTAATATTTGTTTAATTTTCTTCATTTAATTAGATTGTTTCAATTATTCAATCTGTTTTTATGTTATGTCTTCAAATAGTTTATTTTTTTACTATAGTTTTAATTTTTCCATTGTCATATTTTTCCAATTTCTGTTGTTTCTCCGTTTTGAAATTAGGTATTTTTCTATTAGGTAGATTTTTGACTATTTGCATATTATTAATCTTTTTCCATTATTTTGAGTGACATTTTGTAGCTTTCTTGATTTGTTCCATTTTATCTATTTTTCAGTTTTTCTCCGTTTGTTACTTTTTTTGTTGTTCTCTCGCAATTTGTGAAAAGCTTAAATTATAAGTTGTTCAATAATATTTTACCAAATATATAAATAAAGAAATCGTAAAAATCACCTGGACCAGTTTTCCCTGAAATAAAAAAGCCAACAATATCAAAAGTTGTATTTTCAAAGACTATGTTGTAGCGTCCCGACTTTGCCAAATGTGTTGTTTCTTTAACGAATTCTAGGTAAAACCAGACAAAGATTTGAATAAAACTATGCAATACCTAGACCCTGATAAATATGGAAATATTGATAAATCGGCTACTTTCAAAGCCACTACAAATTTCGTAGATATTTAAAAGTTGTGATCGCATTTCTTTGTACGTTATTTAACAAATCCGTAAACCCCTCAACCTCCTGCGCGCAGAAAAATGCTTTTTCTATTTGACATTTGTTATAAAAGTGTCAACCAAACAAAAGGAATAACACAAAGATATTTTGCTCGCGTATTGGCGAGTTGCGGCAAAACCAAAATTCGTCATGCGACACCTATGATTCAGCTCATGAACTGGCAAAGTGATATAGTTTGCTTTTTTTCATCGGAAAGTGAGTCGTAGCTTACAACAAAAACTTCATTTTCTTCTCGCAAAAAGCTTACCATTGCCAAAATATGAATGAAACGAATAAGAAATTTAGTTTTATTTGCAATTATTCTGAAATTACAGCCATTTGCAACTATTTGGCTCATACATTTCTTCGAAATGTTATCGGGGTATTATTGTGGTTATAAAAAATCGTTCCATAAATGAAGTTCCAACTCGAAACCGAGACCCAACCAGTACCAATGTCCAATTCCTTCATATTTTGGACTACGTAGGAGATTCAGTGAAGACTATCAGAGAGAAGGATCGGCTGTGTATGATACAAAGCTGACACTTTCCTATTAGCCGGATATATTCTTTCCTCGAGTGATCTGGAGAGTTTCGTGTATTTACACCATCTCATGAAGGTTTAGATTAACTTAGGAGGAACGGGAAATGATGTTGCGGCGGCTACGGTGCTCAACAAATTACATTTCGGAACAGCACACATATAGCTCTGCGAATAATATTAGAAACCACTATGTTTTACACCATTTTCGCAAGATGTTTACTCATCATCTTATAAAATGATGGTTTTCCTCCATTTTCGTAAACAATTATCAACAAATTGATCGGTGATTTGATGTTTAAAAGTTATTTTTCACCAATGTTTACAGAAAATATATGCACTATGACAGAACAGAATCAAACCAGTAACACTTTGCTTCCAGCGCTATCTGTGAGCTGTTGCAACGTAGAATCGCCAATAGCCTGAATCCAAATTACTTGCACGCCAAGTTAGCGAAACCGTTTAAAGTGACCTAATCAACTGTCACCAGCGTAATGGCAACCGGGCCGAACAGTGGTTGATATTTTCAAGCATATGAAGCTGTCGAAGTTTACACAGAAATATCTGGTTTGGCAGGCTTCCTGTACCTGTGGTTTGAAAAGCGACATTTTCATTGCGACCGAGCCCATCAATAAGGAAATTTATATGAAAGAGTGCATGAAAAAACGTCTGCTGCCTTTCATGAAGCAATACGATTATTCCACGCCATTTTGATTTGAATACTGCCATTACGGAAAAAGGACATGTAGTGGTATAACGCCTATAAGGTTCTGTTGGCGCCCAAGGAAAGGAACCCTCTCAACACACTAGCGCTCGGCCCAATCGAGGACCATTGGTCCATCGTCAAGCGGAGCCTGAATAAGACCCAAACCTATTCAAGTACAACAATATGTGGACGAGGTGGCTGTACAGAACTTGATGGCAGTCACTAAAAGACGCTCAACTGAAAGCTTAGTTGAATATTTTTCTGTATTTTATGCTATTTGAACTTTTGAAAAAAAAAATTAATTAAAAAATTAATCATTGTTGTTAGACCAAATTTTGATCATAGACGACGTCGGTGGTTGAGTGGTCGTCTTTCTTCGCAAGGGAAGTAGAATTGTTGATCCTGGTCCATATGTTGATAAACCGATATATGGTTGTGGAGTCACTTCTCTGGTGTCGGTGATAGGCACACAGTGCGGACAGAGACCGACGGAAAATAAACGAAAAAAAATTGACCGTAACACTCTTTGAAATGAAAAGTCATTGGAATTAACAGCTCTATTAAGAAACTCAAAGCGTTTGTTTCGCCCATAAAAGATGGTTCTATCGCAATGACGGAGGTTCCTCATTTTTTCATCCCGATACTCGTTTCAGTTCTCATAACCTCATTACAATAGTTCAATTGTACCAAATACCGTAATCTAGGCCAGTGTAAAGTGATATATTTTATAAGAAAATCGTAATCAATATTTCCAGACAGTCCAGTTATTTCAAAACCGAGTTTTCCAATAATACTAAAAATGGTCAGTAAGTACTGAAATGGAAGGTAGTAGTCTCTACGTACAGAGATATAGCTGTTTATAAACGTTTATTTTATAAAAACATGGTCATGAAGAGGATGTAGAGCCAAGATAGAAGCCCGAATAATTAAAGAAATCGTGCGGCAACCTGGCCCAATAGGGTTTAAATCGGTAAGTAACCCTATGCCAACCGTTTCCCGCCTATCACCCTCTCGCTCTTCCACACCTAACCCAGTTGCTGAGACAGTGCACCTTGAAGAAAAATGTGTTTAAAGCTTTCGCTATCTCTTTTGTCACAATTTCTACGCAACGTAAGAAGCAATATGTGATTCAAGGGCCTCGGGTTACGGAGTAATTGTACAGAATAATCTGAACTTTAGGTTAGGTTTAGAAATAGTGCGTGGTGTAAGGATTCTAGAAAATGTTTTGCAATTCTTTCCCATTTTCTCTAAAAACCAATTTTAGAATTGACGAAAGAATTTCTTACACGGATTGTAAGTCTTCCGGGAATTTTTCTGTGTGGAGTGTAAAAAGACAATCATGTCAAACCTCGACCTTTCAACTCAGGGTTTTGCACGGAAACTATTGCATCTAGTTTCCGTGCAAAAACATAGGTTAAAGGGTTCACAACCTAGTGCGCAACTTTCCCAATCTAAGCCTCCTCACTCAATCAGTAGTAGAGAGTCAATCTCATTTGAGGGGTTATATATTTTGAGATGCGAAAAAAGTTTAAAAAAAGGTAATATTGAAAAAAGGTTGGGGATTCTATCTGGTACGGGCGCTTTCTTCACTTTTAAACCCTTTGCTAACGCGATGAGTTCCTCATTGGAGACTTGTATCACTTCGGAATTGTCCTGCTCTACCTAGCCATACGGTATAATCGGCCATATCATTGGATCGTGCTCCGGAAAGAGCCCTGCAGATTACCAAGCCACATTTCCAGAGGTGTCATGTCTTCGCCATCGTCACACGGCATGCGTCACCCCAGGTGTTGGCGTCAGCCCTCTGGCACAACTCTTTAAAGGAAACCGTTTTTCTACGCTTTATCTCACGTTTCAATGCTGCCCTTTGCGGTGCTGAATACTATTTTACGCACCTCTCTGTCCGCTTCGGTGCTCGCTCTCTGGGCGCTTCTTCTGGCTCTAAGGCAGCTTGCGCGAAGGGTTCTGTACTCCTCGCTCCACCAGTATGCTGGACGCCGTCTGTTCCTTGGCTCTAGTTTTCTTGGCATTGTGATGTCGCATGCTTTTGCTAGCGTTTCTGTTAACTCTTCCGCGTTCATGTCAGAGGAGTCGCTCGCTGCTTGAAATGCTTCCACAAAGAGATCGTTGTTAAATGGCTTCACATTCCACTTCCATTCGTGAACTCTCGCTCTCTATATTGACGCTTGGTATCGTTGACCAAAACTGTACCGGATTGCCAGGTGATCACTGTGCGTGTAGTCTTCGCAAACTCTTCAGTTCATGTTTGCTAATGACACTAATGACGGGCTTCAAAAGGTAATAGATTCCCGTCCATTTCTGCGGAAAGTTGTGCTGGTGCCCTCATAGCATACCCTCTTGTGTTGGTATGTCTGCTTCCCCACTCCACTGCCCAAGCATTGAAATCTCCTCCAATGACAATTGGTCTTCGTCCGGTTAGCTCTCCAGTAAGTTCATCAAGCATCCGATGGAACTGCTCTACTGTCCATCTAGGGGGTGTGTAGTAGCTACATATAAAAATCTCTTTAACTTTGGCAATCACGAAGCCTTCGTATGAGTTTCAGACCACTTTCTGTATGTGGCCGTTCCTTTTCTATCCGCCGCCAAGTTACCGTTGTCGATAGGGATTCGATATGGCTCAGCAATAATTGCAACATCGCATTTCGTTTCTGTTGCTGTGCAGTTTCGCAATGATTGAGGTTTAACTGGGTCACTTCCATCACTTCTGGCACTCCATCGCCATTTTGTGCGCTGGGCATATTAAGCCTCCCGTCACGTGGTCTTTCCCACCCTCCTTTGCGCAAAGCATGCACATCGGTTGCTTCGTGCAATCTCTTGAAAAGTGTCCCTTCTCCCCACATTTTCTGCACAGATCAGATCTATCCGGGAGTTTGCAATTTCTCGCCTGGTATTTGAAGCATTTGTCTGGAAACTCTTGGGACAGCCTCAAGTGAACACCGTATCGACACCGTCTGCGTACCGCCGAACGCCTTCTGTGTGTGTATGTGTGCGTATGTGAGTGTATATCATTTAAACTCACACAAGCGCAGAGATGGCTGAACCGATTTACACAAACTTAGTTTAAACTGCAAGGTATAACGCTCCCATAAGCTGCTATTGAATTTTTAATTGATTCGACTTCCGATTCCGGAGTTACGGGTTGAAGAGTGCGGTCACACAGCAAATTCCCATATAAACTGGTACCACCATGATGTCCAAATGATGTAATACAAATTAAAATGGGTCACTTGGATTTGCGGGTCTAGATCACTAATGATCACTCAAAGCAGCTTTAACAACATTGGCCACCTATGATGGTTCATTATGCCCCCAGGGAAAGTTAGTAAGCGTCGATTTTCGTGGTAGTCGTGGGATACGTGTTAAGTGTAATAAGAATGTAATGGACATTTCTAGAGCGAGTAAAGGCGCTATAACCTAGGCTTATTAGCCAGGGCAAGGTGTAAATACCTCTGTCCCATCCCAAAGGACCAAAGGAGTGACATTAACCTTCTTAGCAAGGTCACTCCCAACGATTTATTATACATATCCCCTTCAAACTGAAACGGTCGGTACGGTTGTCCTCGTTTCTTCCTCCTTTAAGATTCAAAACAATTCGTTAATTAAATTATTCATTAAATGAATAATTTTATTGCCGTCTATTTTTGAAACATCTTCAAACCCAACTCTGCACAGTAGGCCTGGCCGTTTTAATATTTGCGACATATAAAAATATGCTTCAAATATTAATATTGACAAGAAAAACACTACAGAATAACTGCAGTGTTTTCCAGGATGCTTTTCAATATTGGCTGTGTAAGGGTTAGAATAGAATAGAATAGAATAAGAATGTAATGAATCATAGTTTGGATAAATAAGAAAGGCACAATCGCACTACTAGGTGGATTTATACAGATTTTTTTGAAAGAAGTTTGAAAATCATAAAGCCAAGAAAAATTCATTGGTATATGGGTCTGCGGTGTCTTTGAAAGATTCACTGAAAACAAATGTTTTTTTTTGCAAACGGGGACGATTTTTTTCAAAAAAGTAGGAAATCTACCCCAGAAGCATCGCCCAAGTTATGAAGTGGCTATTTGAACGTTCGGAATACTAATATGACATGGGATAATAATCGATGAAATGAACAACAATCTTGAAGTTATTTATTTTCATTTTTCATCTGACCTATGTTGGTCTACATGAAATTTAATGTTGTTGTATGGGAAAAGCCCATTTCAAGGTTCACTTCAGAAGCAGACCTAGAATGCGCGTAAAACCCATAATCTTTTCGCACGTTTTTTCTACAATTACAATGATCTGACATTACAAATTGACAAAATTACATACAAGGTATACAACATTTCAATAACATTACAGAAATATTTTCACATAATCTTATAAGTTAAGTCAATCTCCTAAGTCTATTCTTGAAAACATCACTAGAAACATAAAAATCGAAATGGTCATACACACTATTGAAAACATTACACATCGCCCTTACGGGTTCGTTCTGACCGTAATCGGTGCGCTGAAAGTCTAGTCTTAAAAAGTTACGTGATCTAAGGTTTCTGGGGGGTACCTTAATGTTGATTTTTGAGAGAATATCTGGGGCATCCATTTCGCCAGTCAATATTTTCCCAGCAAATACCGCTCTGAATGTATTTCGCCTTTTTGCCAGAGTTTCCATATCGAGCAGACGACAGCGAACAATGTATGGTGGTAGCTCTGTTGGGTTACGCCACGGCAAAGTTCTAAGAGAAAAGCGGAGGAATCTTGCTTGTACTGCTTCAATTCTGTTAGTCCAAATGCTCGTATAAGGACACCAAATGGCAGCGGAAGCTTCCAGGACAAACCGAACAAGTGAAAAATACAATGCCCGTAGACAATATGGATCAGTATACTCGTTGGCAATTCTTATTATGAAGCCAAGGTTTCTATTTCTCTGTGCTATAACGTGAGAGTAATGGTTTCTGAATGTCAGTTGCGAGTCCAGGAGTACACCAAGGTCTCTGATAACTGACACTCTCTCTAGCAATTGGCCGGCGATGTTGTAGCTCCAGAGAATTGGATTTTTTCTGCGCGTGAAAGATATTATAGAGCATTTGGACACACTGAGAACCAACAAGTTGCGATTACACCAGTTACAGAAAGCATCTAGATGTCGCTGAAGTTCGATGCAGTCCTCTATTGACCGCACAATGAGGAAGAGTTTGAGATCATCAGCATATATGAGTTTGCACCCTGGGGGTATAACATAGCAGACGTCGTTGAAGAATAAAGAAAAAAGCAACGGTCCGAGATTGCTCCCTTGAGGTACACCCGACAAGTTGATGAAGCTATATGACACGTTACTTCCTAATTTCACAGACAGAGAACGATCTACGAGATATGATTTAAGCCATCCTGTAAAATTTGATGGAGCACCCACAAGAGGGTGAATGTTTTGACGTTTCTTTGAAAAATGAGTGAAGCCAACATAAGCTGGCTTCCTGGGTCGGCTAGTTGCCAAAAATGACAGCGAACGCGCTTTAAGCAACGTTCACATCGCTACGAGCCAATGTTGCTAACTCGACCTGAGACTTATCGAATGCAAACAAACTTCAGTTTGATGTGTTTAACTGGACTTCAGGTGATAAAAGCATTCGGATTTTGTGGGGCTGAAGCGATGCAAGAGAAAGCGTTATTTTCATATATTGTTAATAATTACTTGTTTTGAATCCAACTTTTAAACAGTGTTGTACAGTTCATATGAACGGACCTTGAACATTTGAAGCGCAGCTAGCGCTACTAGCATTTAGTGGTAGCTTCATGCAACGAACAGTTTTCACGGGGCTGAGCACCCAGCCGCTCGATCTTTGCCAGAAGAAGAGAGTGGTCTACACGATCGAAGGCAGCTTTAAGATCAGTGTATATAGTGTCTACTTGTGATCCATCTTCGATGTTTTTAATACTGTACGATGTAAATTGGGCTAGATTGGTGGTTGTTGACCTGCCTGCAAAAAAGCCATGTTAATCCTTCGATATGTATGCTTTGGTCTCAAGAAAGAGCATATTTCCTACTAGGATCTCAAATAACTTTGATCCAGCGCAGAGCGAGGTTATGCCACGATAGTTCGCAACATTTTGCTTATCACCTTTTTTAAAAACGGGAAACATTACTGATTTTTTCCAACACACGGGAAACACTGATTGCGACAGTGATTGGTTGAAGATTAGTCGTAAAGGTGTACACAATGCGCTTGTGCATTTTTTCACTATAATGGAAGGAATCCCATCCAACCCCACCGATGTAGAGGACTTTAACTTGCTTATGGCAGCCATAATGTCTTCGTCAGCAAGAATTTCGGATTTTCGTATAACAAAAAGGTAAACAAACAAATATTAATTTACGGATTTATTTATTTCCTCCAATTCCTCTTGCTGCACTGTGCACTCTACGCTGCTTGTCGATCTGTTGGCGGGAAAGCAGGCGGTTTCTTCCGACTGTATTTCCGGATACAACGGTCGCATTCTCCCTGATGGTTTCTGTTGGCTGCTCCGGCAGTGGTTCTTGACGTTTAGCAAGTGAGGTGAACTTGGTTCATTTGTTGGAACCTCCCTAGTGATGGTTACGAAATATCTCCCCTGCTGCCCGGAAGGAATCCTGGAAGACACCGTAGCGTTCTTTCCAGATGGATCCGATGTCTCACCATCTTCCCTCCTCTTGGCTGTTAGCTGTAGAGTAGAGCAAGGCTCGTTCGGTTTATCCTCTACAGCTAGAGGGGCGGGCGTTTTGGATCGTTTGCGGTTAGCCGGGGAAGGGAAAACTGCTTGATGATTAGCTTCCCCTGACGGCGATCCAGCACCACAATTACTAGTACCCAAAACCACGGCACTTTTCGATGGATTCACTTTTCGTTGCACACGCTCACTCCAGGATCAGGTGATGGTAAACTGCTCCAAAACTCGCTGTTCGCCTTCCACCACTGTCGCCGTTGTCACTCTCCGTTCCACGAATTCAGCACACTTTTTGACAGCAAGAGAGAATTGTGGCATATCTTACTTTATGTTACTTATTCACAAATATAAATCAAAATTTCTAGAGAAAATTTTCAATAGGACGTAAGTAACATTGAGAGCCTCTCTTTGTTTACTTTCTCTTTCGTTTATTACGACGTCATTACAACACTTTGCACTAATTTTCCAGTACATATCGAAAGCCGACGATTTTTACTAGAATATTATGCAAAGAGTAGAGTAGTAAATGTTGAAATGGCCGAGTAATGAACAGAAGAGAAAGACCCCAAAGAGAATCTCTCATTGTTATTAACGTCCTATTGAAATTTTTCTATAGATTTATCTAGTCTGTCTACACGAACAAACGCGAAAGTAAACAAAAATTTACAACTAAATGATACGGTCTAGAACAGCGGTGAGCAAGTCGAAAAAACAAATATACTTTACGGAGAGAGTACGTAAAAACTGGTATATTTCCATATAGAGCTAAATTGTTACCCTAAAGGGCTACAAATAGCAAAGTGGGATATGGTATCTTTTTATTGAGATTTTAAGAAAATTGTTTAAGCCATCTCCGCGAAATGTGGACATTTTTCTAACATGTCCGCATGTGGTAAAGGCTTCTTTCTGTCACGTTACATTTTTACGCATATTTCATAAAATAAGTCAGCAAAAACGATAAACCGATGGTTCGATGATCTTCGTTGGGGAATAGAGCCGTGGGCTATACGGGACCACGCCGGGTTTTAGGGGTTCGGTGGGTTGCTTCCGCCACAGTAGCCGATGTTGTTGACTCTATCCCTGGTGTTCATGTGCGGAGGAGGAACTCATCGGCCCAAGTGTCGATGAGCGGGGGCCAGGCTCAACCAGACCTCACCGGACTCAAGCCTTAAAAACGTTCGTTCCCACCAATCGACGCACACGTGTGACTCAGCAATATCGTAAATGGGCTCACCGGCCACCAGCACCACTCGAGGCAGATGAATGGAGACATCGCTGCGTGTAGATCCGTCACGTGGTTATGTGAGTCGCTGATGACGTGATAAATATCGGATGGTTCTGCTTGATGTTGGACGAACCGTGAGAATTCTGGACGAAGAGGACTGTTTCCGTGCGGGTGTAGCGTGTAGTGCCTACCGACCGGATGGTGCCTTAGTCCGGGCTAACAGTGACGGAGAGTGTATATTCCGATCCGGACTGGCTCCGAACGGACGGAGCGTATATCGAACGGATGCTGCTTGGATCCGGACTAAAGTTGATGGAAAGTTCCGGATGAACGGTGTATATATTCCGGACCGACTGTGCTCACTTCGGACGGGCTGTCTTCGTCGTCGACCCACAGTACTGGGATCCGTATCTTCCGGGGACTATCCCTGGATCGCACTTCGCACTTGCTTTCGGTTGGTGGTTGTCACTCTCCAAAAACGTCTATATCTGACAACTGTCTTCTACCAACTGCCTTCGCCTCTTTTTTCAAACTCCTCTTTAACCTCTTCTCGCTCTCTCTCTTTCCCTCGTGCTCTCTCTCTCTCTCTCTCTCTCTCTCTCTCTCTCGACCGGATGTAGTGGTGTTGCGTGTCAAAATTTTTCGCCGCATTCTGTCAAGTTTGCCACAGTGCCTCATCGACGGGATGCTAGACGTGTGGTTTAGGGTAAGGCTTCTTAGGTGGCCTAACTTAATGCTAACATTGAATCATAGTAAATTTTAATTTGGAAAGGAAAACATTTCTAATTTATAGTATTTTTATGAGCCTTCATACACTAATGATATGAGACGACAAAAAACTATGCATTTATATAAATCTAACTATAAGTTACAAGAATTTCTTGTCCGTGGATCTTGTGAAATTGTGACTGGTTTATCAACGGTAACTATTGTTATTTTCTCTACGATGCAGTTTTTTTTATTTGCAATTAAATTTTAAACTTAATTTATGTTTTTGCGTTAGGTATTTGTGAATAATTTATTAAAAGGGCGTATTTTCACTACTAGATATTTTTGTTGAAAAAAAATCAAAATGTTTTGGAAAATTTTTCTTAAGAGCATTTGACTTCGAAATTATATTTGGTATTCATATTGTATAAGAAAATTATATTTACGGCTGACAAATACTAAGAAATTTAGAAAAAAACTTAAGTTAAAAATGCTTTCTTACTAATAACTTTCTATTAGTACAATTACAGTTCCTTCAGTTTTTAGGCTTTCGTTAACAAAAAAAAACATTGTTTTTCTGTAATTGTGTTTTATTTATTTTTTTCATCTAAGGATTTATTTGAAACGGCTCAATGCGTTAGCACGACTGAGCCGCGGGACTTTTAATTTTTCACAATAAGTAAAAATCTAAAATAAAATGCTATGAATGTCGGTCTTCCAGATCTTGTTGACGCAGTTTGCTGCTGCGTGTTGAGATCCTTTTCCTTGGCGGTGAAGCCGCTTGGGGGTCATTCAGTCTGCCTTCTCTCGCGTTAACGTTTCCGTCAATGTCATCATCGGTACTGCTTTCTTGCTGTTCAGGATCAGAGGTTCTTATTTGTTTCTTGTTCTTACGGGTCGCTGTTGTAAATCCATCTTCATCGGTATTTGCTTCTTTATTGGCGATGCTATTTGTTGGTTTGGGAGCGGTTGTCGTAGTCGTTGTACCTGCATTTTTGGTTAATTGGATCGTTGTTTTTGGTTTAACTCAAGGTGTCAGTGGCTGCTTGTTAGAGTTGGCTGTAGTAGATGAGTTTTGGCTAGTTGCTTCGGTGCATGTTTTCCGTAGTGGGCTGTATGGTTACAGAATTGGCATGTTGGGGTCTGCCCGGGATATGTGATAAGTGTTGTTTGCTTATAGGTCATGCTATCCTTCGGTGATTTGCATTCGATAGTCATGTAAGAAGGTATTGGTTTAGTCACTCGCATCCTCACAATACGAACGCCGTTGGGAATGCCGGTGAAAAAATTTCTCCAGGTGTCATTCGTAATAGATTCTACTTCTCCATATTGCGACATGATTTGTTTGATGTAATCTTTCTTAGTGCGCGGGGCCAAATCATGGATACGTACGTCCACCATGCCGTTTTCCATATACACCGGGATCTTGATTCTGGTGTTATTAAACTCGACCTCGTGTTGCATGTTGTTCTTTTCAATGAAGTTTTCTGCCTGTGCTAAACTTCTAAACGTGATCAAAACACAGTTTTTAACGTGATGTAGCTGAAGGTACATAACTTCAGCGAGATTAAACTCCATTTTAACTTAAACTAATTGCTCCACTTCCTGAACTGTGGGTCTAACACGAGTTTTATTAAAGTTGATCGAAATCGTGTTATCCCGTAGCACGGGCAGTTTTGTTTCATTTGGCAAACTCATTTCACTCCGCAGCCGGGGGTAACAATACAATATTGTTTGTGCACTGATATTATATGGACTGCTTGTGCGATAGGCACCGATCGGCTTGTAGGTAGAATTGACTGTTTCACTTGTCCGGGTCGATTTTTAGCTTTTGCTCAAGGCTGAATTGTGTTTTTATTATTTTTTTCATTATTTTTTTTAACAATGTATTTGAATTTTTAACATTTTTGTTGTAGTTTTTAACATTTTTTTGTTTTTTTTTTTTGAAAAATTTCACCAAAAAATATTCACACAGAAGAAATAATTCCCCAGAATCGCTATCATATTGTTTTGCTGCACAAATTGCGATTTTCGAACAATATATATTGAAAGTAATGCATTCAAGATCTCATACGTCCTTTTTAAATACTACTCTTGAATAAAAATGGTTTTTATAATATTGTAAAATACTTAGTCTCCATATAGATGAAACGTAAAAGGTTTCATCAGAATCAAAGATGGTTTTTCTTAAAAATGAATGAAACTTTAAGCTTTTCACAATACAGTTTCAAGAAGTAGACTCAAAGTAGTAAGAAAAAATGCAGGATAGACATTGTATGCATGCTGTTGGTGTAGTCCACAAAACTTTTTCGAATTTTTGATCTGTCACGTTACAAGTTATTTGGTTTCCATTACTTCACAACTGAAAATAAGCAATAATCCATATTCATCTAAATTTTTCAAGCAATATCATCAAATTTAAATTAGACTACGATGAAAATATGTGGTAGCAAGCAAAAAGTTGACAATATGGATTTTGTTTACCTTTTTATCTCCTTACGGTCTTTTAGTCATTTTCAGGTCACGCAAGTAGCATCAACAAACTTTTATAAATGACAGACATGGAATTGTTTTCTGGATTTTTAATATTAGAGGTTATATACATACGCAAAACAAACAGTTTGGCGCAAAATTTGATTTAAAAAAATTTGCCTGTGGTTGCCATTTTCGGAGCCTTGACCATATACACACGCATTCACACATTAGACTGTCTTGTGGTTGAATTGATAGTAATTGATATGATAGTAATAAGCACAGCTTCCCGTGCATACTATTTGTAGTAAAATGAGGGTGCAAATTTTGAAGGCAATTGGTTATTTCCAGACTTTGCGTACCGTATTTCAAATTTGTATGGAATTTGCATAAGAAAATACTTTTTACATCACTGCTCATACAGAACATTATTATACTCAAATTGAAAGACCAATGTATAGTTCAAAATTTAATTATAAATTTTTCCGAAAACAGTAATTTGCTACAAGTTTTCTTATGAAAATGTTATGACGATTTTACGAGATAGAAGGGTCAAATTAATTGCAGAAATTTATTGTTTCTGTCAGTACTGTAAATGTCATTTTTTCGAGTGATTCTTCGTATCATTAGATTAACCTTGTGATTGTTCAAAGTTTTCTTCTTTATTTCTTCTTAGTATTCTAATGACCACCATTTGTTCGATGATTTTTACTAATCCTAAGTTCGAAACTATAATATGTGTGACGGTGTATGTAGCTTCATCATGTCACATCCATGGAGTGAAATACCGATATACCGTCAGCTCGTGATCGAGAGCTCCAAGCTAAATCCTCGCTATCATCATGCCTCAAGAACTTTGCGAGAGTTGAGTAGTGCAGTGGACCCTGTCCGGGGTCCGGCATCAGGTACAACACAGGGCAGTGCAGCGAACAGACTGGACAGGGAGCTAAATCTGGTCTGCGAAGTGAAACTTGATCGTAGCTGGTCGCTCTCGGTCGGTCGTGCGGATTAGCTGGATTGGATGGTAAAAATGGAGGAAAGAAACGAAATATAAATGCCATGGAATGATGATTATAAAATAGCTGTAAATAATTTAAATATTTCTACAGTTTTACTGCTTCTCGGCGGGAAAGAAAAATAATGAGATAGATAGAGTGGGAAGGGGGAGAGGGAATCGTGCGAGGGAGAAAGAGAGAGAGGGGACATGCGATCAGCAACGACACTGCGAAATAGATGAGTTTTGTACAACGAAAGAAACAGAACTCGCTTTTATACTTGAAATAGGTGAGTGAAGTGTTGCCATGCTGATTTGCTTCTTCTTCTTTCGGGTTACTACTTCCATGTGACGTTTTATACTGTTTTGAAATTGAAGATAGATGATCTTTTCTGCTAAATAATCGCGCAAAGTTGTTTACCAAGCAAATATTTTGTAATGAGGTTGAATTATTGGTTTTAAATACCTTATTGACCACACTGCGTCAACTATTACACTGTTAATATAGAAAAAATTAAGTATTCCGAGCACCAATCAATGTATTATTTCGGAGTAATTATAAAAAATAACAGAAATCGACTCAATTTTGAAACACTGTGCCGCTGCCGCTGTTTTCAAACGAACTCTACATATTCTGCCATATAATTTTCGAAAAAAGAATTAATTTCCAGCATCGTTAAAAACCTTGATGATGATTGCTACCACCTATTAGAACACAAACATACCAATGAATTTTATGGTGCTGCGAAAAGCAACATATCGTAAACACGTTGCGAATATTGATCCATTTTATTTGGAGCTAAGTTTAAAGCTGCCCTACAGACGCTTCGGGTGCGGGGGTGGTGGGCGAGCTACCCTACATTACACCGTATAAGTATCTTTTCGGAAAAGCCTGTGTACTTTACGAAACGTCCCAAAGACGTGCTAAATGGCACGCTGCTGGCTGCCACACACCGATCTCACGCTTGACGACGCGGCGACGCAAGCGACGTACGCCACATTCCAATGTGATTTTGACATTTTTGCAGTATACTTGCTCTGTAGCTATATTTTCGCACTAAACAGAGGTTCATTTTTTGCAGCAAGCTTCAAGTCCCCCTCCCCGCGTCCCCAGCGACTGACCATTTCACTATGTATAACACAGCTTCACCCCCGCCGTCCACACCGGGTTGATGCTGTAGACTGACCTCGCATCACTTCTTTCTTCCGTGTTCTTTTCAGTGACGGTCGTCGTATTTTTTTTTATTTCTCGTTGGTCGCAAAATTCCATCGGATGAGAATTTACCGCACAGTTTTTTTTTATTTAAATTCCAATCGAGCAACGCAACCACCCGCCACTGCACTGTTTGCATAAACTTCGGATTGGTACACTGCCGGTTGGATGATTCTAACTGGTTTTGTGTTTTCTTTGCGGTGTTAATTTTTTTAGAGTGGTAACCAAAATAAACATCGACATTAGAGAATGTTTAGAAAGTACAGACCCAATTGTGCCTCAGAGGACCTCTTCTAGTTCCGACGCGTCTAACGTTATCATATTTCCAAAATCGCAGTTACCGATGTAGCACTATATTTTCAGAATTTTCGATGAAGATCGGGCTTTTGGCGTCCTATATCATGTGTCCAATTCATATCGAATACAGCTGTCTGCACAGGTGTTCACATGGGTGATGTCAAAAGGGGCTTGCATCTTGCATCATCCATTCTGTCACGAAGAATATGCTTTTGACCATTCTTGGATTATATGAGGGATTCATAAACAAATTATGCTTGAATTGCTGAAATAAAATGAATTTAATTTAGAATTCAATTAAATTCAAAATTGTATTGAAACCCCACTCCCCCGAGATATTTTGAAGAAACTTGAAAAAATTGAATATGTTCAACAATAATATGCCTAATTTTTTTTCTCAAAGTTTCATTTGTGTTTTATCTTGTGAGAACATTTCTTTGTAGTGACCTTGACACATACCGCCGAGGACTACAACGAGTAGATCGCGGCGAAGTTGGGAGCTAAGTGGCTGATTGTATCGTGACAAAACTGGGAACTTATTGCTTCACGAAACGGACATCGGTATCGAGAGAAATTCCGCCACATTCTGTAGTCCTTGACTGACGGCGAACATGGACTGGAGAGTGTGCGAGAAGTATCCCCATGGCGACCACCAGTAAATTCGCTACCGCATCGGTCAAAGGAACCCTGCTACAGCACGGAGAAGGACGACCGGCAAGCTAATGTGGAAGACGAATGTCTTAAACAAAAAACTTTTTGTTGAGTCACTTCGGCAAACAGCGGAATCAAGTACGTTGATGCAACTGATGATGATGATGGTCCCAGTTGATCTAACAAGAAGGATTGTGACGGCTTGTAATGTTAAAATGCCACGATAACTGGAGTCATGCAGTAGACGCTGCTAGTCTTAGAGCCAGAAGGCGGGCTTTGAGAGCAAGATCGGAGAGTTCGAGAGGAGTGCAAACGACGTTTCGAGAAGGGACGCTTTAAAAAGCTTAGCAAGCCAGTTTTTCCATAAGTAGCAATGCTGAAGAGTAGACGCCTATCCCTGGGGAACGCGTGCTGAGTTGTCATAACAAAGATGAGAGCCCGTCGGCACCAGCTGAAATATGCCCCGGAAACCTAAAGCGACAAACGACGAGCTCAAAGAAGTGTCGATGCGACTAAAATAAAAGAAAGCCCCCGGTCCGGATGGAATACCAAACGTGGCGCTGAAAGCTGCGATCCTGGCATATCCGGACATGTTCAGGATGCTAAACAGTTTAGATGATGGCAATTTCCACGAAAAGTGGAAGGTACATAAGCTGGTGTTGCTGCCAAAGTCGGGGAAATCACCGGGCCATTCAGCCTCGTATAGGCCGCTGCACCATCGCTACACAGAGGAATGAGCCAGATCCTGGAGAGCTACTTCCAGAATAGAGTACTGCTGTACGAGGCGAACGAAGGGCAGAAGTTAATGCGAGTCGCAGCGGGCGTTCCTCAGGGCTTCATTCTCGGTCCAACTCTTTGAAACGGGATGTACGATGGGCTCTTAACACTGCGGCTGCCTGGGAAAGTGAAAATCGTGCGTTTCGCGGATAACCGTGATGAGTGAGACACTTGGAGAAGTGGAGGTGACGGAGACAATAGACACGATCGAGAGTTGGATGAACGGGGTCAAGCTGCAAATAGCTCACCACAAGACGGATGTGTTGTCGGTTATCGATTGAAAAGCGGTTCAGCGGCTACAGATAACCATCGAACGGCATGTGATTGCATCGAAGCATGCACTGAAGCAATTGGGAGTGATAATCGACGACCGGTTGAGCTTTAACAACCACGTTGATTACACCTGCGAAAAGTTGGTCTGTTATCTAGTGTTTCGTCATCGATACTGCGATGTGGGGTTCCAACCTGGGGTGCGGCGCTGAAAACCAAACGGAACCTCGAAAAGTTGAACAGGATGTTCCGTAGGGTATGGTTGTACGATAGCGAACATAATAATATCTTCGAAGGCAGTATGCGTTATCGACAAGATGATCCCCATCTGCATCACCCTGGCGGAGGATATCAAGTGCTACAATCAATGAAACGCAAGAGACGTGAGAAAGATAATGAGAATCGATTCGATGGTGATGTGGCAGCAGGAATGGGACAATACGGAGAAAGGAAAGTGGACCTAGCGGCTCATAAGAAACCTGTCGACGTGGGTCAATAGAAAGCACGGAGAAATGACCTTCCACCTGAAATAGCTCCGCAACGTCACCATTGTGCCCGGAGTGTGAGATACCGGTCGTCGAGGAGACACCGGTCTTTGAATATTCAAGATTTGAAAAGGCGTGCAGGGAGTTACTTAATACGGGAGGATCGCGCATCAACCCGGATAATGTAGCCTACAGAATGACAAGCTATGTAGAGACGTGGAACACAGTAAATAGAGTTATGATGTACATCATGACCGTTTTACAGCGGAAACGGCGTGATGAACGTCGAGCAACGGTTTCGGGAGAGCAATCACCGCCAGGGAACTCTCCGCAGGAAAAAGCTAGATCCATCTCCGAGGACTAGTCGAGTAGACTGCAACAAAGCACTCTCCGTTAGCGTATAGTAAGATTCACCGTCACAAGTCGGAAGCTCAACGAGGAAGTGATACTAAATGACACAAGGGAACCGAAGGGCTCAGTAAATTAGAAAGTCTGAAGTTTGCCGCCCAGATTGTTCTCGTAGGGGAAGAGCGCTAATTCTCGACCCACAACTAGCTTTCCTAATACCATACAGAAAAGGCCACATTGTGTAAATGATCGAAAACTGGTAGTGTGTCAAGCATGAGTGCTGTAACCCTACTGAAAGAACTAACTACTAAATAGTTAGATAGGATTGTATGCTGTGCACATAAAAAACCTCTTCCCGAAGTAATACCGGGGATACGGTCGCAGCAACATTGAACGAGCGGAACCATGCTTCTAGAAAGTTGTAAATTCTGGATCGGCTATATCTGGTGAACATGTAGTGCCTTACGATATGCAATTTCTTCTCTCAGAGGTGGAGCTTGCAGTGCGAACGTAGTTGCCTAACTGCTACAAATCAATTGTTAGCGTAATCATTTTTTTCTGCTATAACAAAGTTAGTACAATTAGCGATGGATTCACCACCAGGGTGCAAAAATGAAAAATCTCTATCAGTTCATTTTTCTACTGCATTCGTTATACCTTAGGAGTTTCGATGGTCAGGTTAGCGTAGTCAGCTAAAGTTCCGCAGCCAAAAGATGCGCACAAAACTTGCTCATATAAATCGCTGATACTCCATGTTGCCCTGTACGGCCATGAGGTATAGAAAAGAAGTAGAATATCGATTGCTCGATGTGTTTTAGAGAAAACATTTCACTTTATCATCACCCCGTGTTATCGTGTTTGGGAGAACACGGACCTAGATATTCGTGGATGATTACAAAGGGCTGTCAAAGATCATCTGGTAGATTGTCTTCTTCAGGAGTCCCGGCTTCAGACACTCCATGTTTTAAGGAGTCCCAATCCAGGGCTCATCGCGTGGACCAAGGCACTTCCAGAGGGAGTTTGGCCCTAAACCCTCATTGTACATTATGTCCACTATGACATAAGGGTTTTTGAAATCTTGGGCGCAGTTGTGGGCGCCTTTGTGTATCGTGGTGAGGGTCACTAGCGTTTGTATGTTAACGTGTACGATCGCGTGGGGTTTTGTACGTCGCGTGTGATAGCATGTATGCAACATCGCGTGTATACATTCCATTTGGTTATGCGTTTATGAAGTTGATTTTGTAACCGTTTGGCCATTTGCATATTCGCGTGTATTTTTGAATTATTGCGCGGACGGTAAATATGAAAAATGATTCTCAGTTTGCGGCTCGGATTCTAGAGGAGAGTAAGTTCCCCTATATAACTACAGTCCTTGGTCATGTCGCCACGGAACGTGTGGATATGAGCGACATTTTTTTGATTGATCCAACTGAATGCATGGGCTTAGGTTACTAGGACCTAGGGTAGAGGCTTCCAGACGTAATTGATCCATGGTCGCACGAATACGGGCATTTAAAGGTTTACGTTTGAGACCGTGTTCGTAAATACGGGACACAGTTTTAACAATCCTCAAATCGTCGCTAAGGCCAGAGCACCTCCAGAGAGAACATGGCTCTAAAACCACTTTGTACATTATTTCCACCATGGCGAAAGTGGATAATAAAGGTCTCCAAGTTTATTACTAAATTTGATTACAATGTAGTTTAACTATACAGAAAGAATTCGTAACCAATGTTTCTAAGTGATAATCACTGTAATACTGCCATAGTGGAAAGCTCCCGGACTACGTCAACACTCTTAATTTTTTCTGCCGAATTTCAGCATTTTTTGCAACTTTTGGCGAGATTTGAACAGCATAGCACTCGGCAAATTAATTTTTCGCTGAGAAATTGCCGAGCTCAACTACATAAGTGTGAAGGTATCATGCCGAGGGGTTTTCAACTGAAGTTAAATTTGAACCTAATGCACTGCATCGAATGAATTAATGGCAACGAATGAGACATGACTCGAGCATGTCAATATTTCTGAGCTCTGGGCTGGACATGTAGTGCGAATGACCCCGCACTAGCAGGTTATATGCAATCGCAGACGATACGCATGCGGTGAGCGTCCGATGAAATTAGAGAATGGTGGCCAAAGTTCGAGCATCCTGAAAATGTAAAATGTATTCGGTCATGATTCGGAGAACACGCATTGTTCGGCTACGATGATGATCTATAAAGAACCTAGCTACGGACAGGTAATATCAAAAAAATCAAGACGTGAATGTGGTCCATGATATGGCCTGCGCACAAAGCCGACAAATAATTATAGTAAAACCATGAAGCTACAATGCAAAATACTTTTTTATTCGTTTTTCATTTTTTATTTCGATTTACGTAGCTGAACTTTCTTTTTATTTTTTAACGACATGCAACTAGCTAGAGATTACTAAGTAAGGAAAGTTATGAACATTTTTGAGCCATAGTACTCAATTGAGAGCAAGGATGTGAAATATACAGATCGGAAAACTAGAAGTGGCTGGATCATTAGAAACAGGCTTAAAATCTGGCGGACTAATCTTTTGTTTTCTACTGGCAGGAGTTGAGCTTAGGCGGTGTTACACTCAAGTTTACCAGAATGTCTCACAGTAAAGACATATTTGTCGCTCTTTATCATGAGAACCTGACCTGACCTGACCGCATACGCGTGACTTGCCATTGCGAGTGGTAATCTTTTTTTAGCAACGGTGTAATATTTGCTTCCTCCGCAACTGCATCTGGGGGGTCATTCATATCTCTCTCTCTTCGTCGTATACATTCGTATCATCGAATCGTAGACGTCTTACCCGGAAAGGTGGGAATATCGATTGCTAACTTGTAAGCAAACGAAAGCTTTAGGATGGCAGCTTGAATCGACCTAAAGCGTCGAAACCAATCTTTCTGTTTTTAGATTCGTAGAATAACAATTTTGTATACTTTATTACACGAGTTTTTCAACTTCTGATTGCAAGGATATTAATTTATAAAACATAATATACACATTTTAAGATTTAAGCTGTAGTCAGCTCAAATTTGACAGTTTGCACGACACCACCCGCGTTACGGTTTGGTACGGTCAAGGTCGTGACAGAGCTTTATTTGACGTGTTCTTGTTGTTAGATCATCAGAGTTGGAATCGTCGTGTGATGGGGTATATAATCTCTTTTACGCGTCTGATGGTATGGTATTCGCGCCAGGAGAGCTGCTCCGACATCTCCAATGTAGTTTCCGGAGCTACTCTAAACCTCCGTAAATCCGCTGGGTGGACAGGACATAGCTTTTTTAATCAATTCTTTAAAAAAGTGGAAAGTAGGGTATTTTTCACAAGGGAACCCGGATCGTGCCATGTCTTTCATAGACAATGGTTTAAATGCACAAATATTTGTATCTCGGAGATCGCAGCTAAGCCAAGAATATACATACTTTAACCCTAATGTACAACTTGGGGTAAAATTTTTTTTGTACGGTTTTATGTATCATCACCTGACTCGAACCCGAGAATTCCAAATTTGAAAAACTCGGCCCGACCTGAAGACGTGAAAGTTTAAAATTTCAAAATTCAAACTCGGCCCATGCTCGAAATTTTCAAACTTGAAAAAACCCGGGCCCGACCGGTACCTGAGAATTTTTAATTTATGGAACCCGACACCCGTCGGGAACGCATCGGTTTCGGGCTCAAAAACTTCGACCCCAGCTATCCCTAGTTCTTCCTAACTTCCTCCCGGTACGAGTCACGAGTTTGAACCCCCCGTCATTGGTAGTTGCTTGCTCATTGATGGTATTGGCTGTTGAGTTTGTGGTGCTTGAGGCGACTTTTGCAGTTGTCATAATTGGTTGAACAGCAGCCACAATTTTGGCAACTGTTTGTGTTTCAGGTAATGTTATTGGAGATTAGCTTTTCTTTCAGTTCCGTCTGAAAATCTCACTAATTGAGAAATAAAAAAGGACCGTTCAATACTTTGTAGTGGATAATATTTTAACATCCGTATCAAATTATTTAGCTTTCAAAATGTTTCTTTTTAAACACTATATTAAGAGCTTACTGCAAACCTGAGTGCATATAAGGAGAGTGACGACACTGTCAAAATTGGAACAATGTTTATTTGTCAGTGTCATTCCAAACGAGTCAAATCCATGTATTTTGAGAAGTCGTTTGTTCGTTTGGAATATTACTGACAGATAATCATGACAGTTGTCTTCACTCTCCTTACATACACTCTGCTGCAAACGACATACAAAATGCGATTAAAGGAAAACATTCACCCTTGAACTTTTTTTTCTAATTTGGTGCTCTTTCTTAGGTTTGACTTCTTTGTTTTCATTATGAAGGTGCACTTTGAAGTTGAACCAAAAGTTATGTGTAACGAAAACTGGTTTGGTTTTGAACTCTTATAATTCAACCATTCAACGAAAAGTTTTCGAAATTTTTGCAAAGATGGTCCTAATATAGTAACAAACGATACAGTCCTATGTCAACAGTTCGTGCAAATCCATAGCGCTGCAAAATGATAAAAAAGAATTGCTTTGTGAAATTAAATTATCACGTCTATTGTCTTCATTCTATCACCTTTGCTATGCTTTTACTGGGTTAAGTGTCAAAGAAGCTAACCAATGTAGCTTAAATAGTTGTCAAGTACGACCGACAGTGCCAATCTAGGACTAGTTCAAACTATCGTAGAAAACCAATTTAAACCACACTGAGCCCAACAAACAATTTTGCTGGATATTGGTTTGAACAGTTATTGTTCAGCTTAATCTCGCGGACCAAAAGCTTGTTCAGCTTTCATTTTTTGTTGGGAGGTTTGAACGGTTGGAAAAATATATGGTCACATTTAGAAAGTAAAGCTCTATCGATGAATATAATTAAGAAAACAAATTATTCTTCATTTATTGCCCCACTTGACATGTAAAAAACCAGCTACATTCTGTTACCGGTCTAATTTTCACTTACAGTGTTCACACTTTCGAAAGTCAGTGTAGCCCATTGGCAGCGACTTAAGCCGCACTACCATCTGCACAAACGCCTGGCAACAGACAGAGGCCGCCGCGGCTTTGCTGCGCGAACTCAAACAGTCAAGCGTGATGCGCCTCACACGACCACACGCGCGTAGTGTACCTGCTTGGGGCGCGCAACACACGATCAAACTGTTGCTTGCTTGCTTGTTTGCTGGGCAGAATCCAATAAGCTCTCAACGAACGATTGGGTCCGACTACTTGTACAGTCGAATATAGGCACACGCGCACACCAGTTCATCCTTCGTAGAAGCAGTGAAGGAAAAACATTGGAATTTCAATTTAATTCAATATGGCTGGCACTGCGCTCTGAAATAGTTGATTAAATGTGAGAGTTCCAAAGTGGAAGGTTTTCTTCGGCGATTGCGCTATTTCCAGACCGCAGAACGGGGCATTGCGACTCTATACGGTATCTACTAATCGTTCACAAGACGTGTTTAGTGATTGACCAATTCGCGGATCTCTGAAGTCTAAAAGTTTTAAGTTTCAAATGCTGAAAATGGTTTCTTTCTTCCACAGAATGAAAATATTGCCTCTCCAGTTGCTGTTTACGTGAAGTACGCGAGGGCCGTTGGTACAAGAAGGAAGAAATACTCGGTGTGTGCAGAGTTAGCTAAAGGAAAAGTTACAGCCGTCGTCGAGTGTGTGTTATTGGAAAAGCAAAGTTATTCCGTGAAATAAGAGCAAGCAACTTAGGTATGCGCACAATTGAAGCCAGAAGAGAGCGGTAGAAGGATAAGTGGATTTGTGCGGTTATTCGTTTGCATTCCCCGCAGGGTAGCTCTGAAATTTTCCACACATCCTGACAGGAAACGTAAGCCTGGTAAGGTACTGGAGTGCGTGTATTATTTATCGGGATCGAAACATCGGGCAGAGTTCCAGTGCCTTTGGAAGAGTGAGATAGAAAGAATATCCAGTTGTTTGGAGAAAATCTGCGATGGAGCATAAGTGCAGGGTTTACAGTTTTCCACTGTGGCAATAATAGATCGAGTCTCAGCGCTAGCATTGTCACCGTTAGTGGAAATTATCTTGTGAAAAGTTAGCTGAAAAGAAAAGTGTGCTACTAGAGGAAAGCCAGTCCGATTCATCGAAATCAAAGAGTTGAGTGTCTGGTGTCACGGTTAGGCTCCAGGAAGGTAAAATCTTCCCAAGTGGATCGAATCAATCGAAGCGCCAGGTAATGTGAAGAAAGTGGCTAATCGTGAAATTAGGAGAAAAAAAAGTCGAAGCAAGCAGTAAGAAGCAATAAAGAAGCGCGAAATAGCTAATAAGAAAGTGTTTGTGGAGCGCGGAGCGTGCGAGTGAGCGCTGGAAGAAAACAGCAGAAAAAAAAAGAAAAATAGGTTCCTGATCTTGTTCACCGCGTTCGAGGGGCAACCCGCACTGGAGCAGAGAATAAATTATGCCAAAAAGTTCCAGCAATGCAGATTTACCACTCGGCTGGGAGATTAATACCGACTATGATGGGAAGGTTTATTTTATTGATCATATTAACAAGAAAACCACTTGGATCGATCCTCGTGACAAGTAAGTACAAACAAGTCTTTTATGGTGTTCGAAAGATCGATTGAATTAAGACTTATATTGCAACCAAGAAATATCTCTTATTTTTGGTAATTTATGTCATATCTAGGGTCATCGTAAAACAATCAACGTAATCTGAAATTGTTGATGACATGCTTCTCGCGGAGTCAAATTTTTGAACAGTACTAGTCTTCGAAAAGCAGTATATATTGATAAGGTTTTATGTGATGTCCGGGAAGAAACCGAAAACGCGTTTTATATGTTCGTAACTCTCAAATTAAATTTCGGAGTTTTTGCGATAAATTCAATACAAGGGGTATTTTTAAATAATATTGATTTAAGAAAAAAATATGTAATTGTCATTCAATCAGTATCACGAATATGCAGAGCAATTTTAAACAATTAATTTGATGGTGTCGTGAAAAACTCCAAAGCTATCAAAATATAGCTTGATAAAGTTAGGTTTTCTCCGTAGTAACCATTGCCTACGACGGTGCGCTACTACTTATCAAAGACTTTTTACTAGCTATAAACATGAGAAAAGGCTTGAATCGAAGCTTAGACTGCTCCACCACTTGAAAATACTATCCTTTTAATAGAGATCGTCGGGTTTCATTTTTTCCTCCCCGAATCTGACGATGCCAAATTTGGAAAACCCAAATACAATCCGAATCCGTGGAGTTCAAATTTGTAAAACCCGAACCAAATTTTTAAAATTTAAGAGACCCGAGAATATTCAAATTAATGAACTCGTAACACCAATCAGATAATATAAAATTTCTAAAACTCGTTTTGTATCCAAGATGTTTTTCATTGAGAACCCGAAGATTTTTATTTAGTAACCGAAACCCTTTTCTACAATTTATCTAGAGCCCCCTAGCTTCTGGCGCTAAACCCAGAGAAATAGAAAAAATTATAAGATCGTTTCATGATTTTTGGAGTATTCGATAACAATCAATTCCATTCGCTATTCGAGTGCCGGTGCTGAAACCTTCAGTACCGGTACTCGAATATTTTTAAGAAAATCGAGAAATACTGCATAATGAAATCGTATGTTAAAAATCATGATTTTATAGACCAGATTTGGTATGATTAACAAATATTCTGACCACCAAAGCAAATTTAATGTATCACTTGCTTTTGAACAGTATGTCACATATAAGTTTTTTTAATGCGGCACCTTTTTTGATTCCGAGATTTGGTTCGCTTCAGGATTCTATTAGTTTTTTCTTCGAATTCGATGGCTGCTAGATATTAGAAACCCATTTTCAGCAAAAAATTGACAAAGCATTCTCTGTTGTGTAATTTGGATAGTCTTTCAACCATATCACGAGTACAATTCTCGCATGTTTTTGGTAAACGGCCAATAAGCATGCTGTCAAAATTCACTTTGAGAGAAAATTCTGGATAAATCGTAGCTCGCCGAGAATGGATGTTAACATTTTATGAAAGAGAAAAGTTTTCTCTTTCGTCCGCTGTTGTGATTTATAATCGGCGATTAATGGTTTGTCCAGAATTTCCTCTCAAAGTGAATTTTGACAGTATGCTTATTGGCGCTTTTCAAAAAACGTTGCACTGGGGTACAAACGTACCCCACGCGTTTGATCGTCATTTTCGCAGGTAAAAATTAAAAAAAAAAGAAATGTATAATGCATCATTTTCTTCGTTTTTCAATTACGAAAACAGCTGTGTAAGTAAAAGTACGGAATTTATTGAATCAATGATACATAAATTGGTTTGAACAAAATAAGAAGTGAAAATATCGCGATTTTGACTTTTTTTACAAAAATTACTATAACTTTGCGAATTTTTAACCAATTTGAAAAAAATCAAATGAGTTGAAAGAATGGACTTGAAACGTTATAAAGTCGGATTTCAATATCTTTCAAAAAGTGCAATTATTTGGAAGAGTGAAAGTTTAAAAATCGGGTTTTGGAAAATACCACGAAATGGGGTGGAAATTGAAATGAAAAAAAATATTTCTGACCAGTAATAGATTGGTAACACGCAACGCTACTGTTATAGCAGTCATTGTGCGCAAATTATACTTACGAGCCATTGCTTTGAAAAACTATAAAAAATAAACAATAAAAATCAGCAAAAATGAAAACGATTTTTTGTTCCGCTTCAAAATTAAATTAAATTAATTAAATTAATGATTACAAACGATTATATAATACTAATTGTTACTTACGTATTAAAACAACCAGTATTTAAACTGGTATTGTCACGAATCACATTTCCACTGACATCACGAAACCTGACGAAACACTAACGGCAACCGTACACTGGGGTACAAATGTACCCCACGCCAACTTTGACACCTGCTTCCACGAAGGCTATAAGCAAACTGGCTATACCACCTTTTCCTACGCTTACTAGGAATTCTGAATTGAATTATGGTTAGGGTTTCAGGTTGGTAAATGCCGAATCCTCGACTTCACACGGCTTCAAACAAGGCGTGGGGTACATTTGTACCCCAGTGCAAAGTTCTAGGGTTAATGCAACAGTACTTGATCCTCTCCGTTGCACTCCGTATCTCTTTCCTCTTTTGTACGCTGTGACTACCGCTTTTTCCACTCGTTCCATCACAATTCTCGCCATTCGATGCGATTCATGCGGGTACCAAATCCAAAATAATTTGTTATTCGGTGTAGGTTCTTCTACAAATAAAGATTTAACAGCAAACCAGTAACAAGAGTGACGCCACAGCGAATAATGGCAACTAATCAGAACCTCGCTTATGACACATTCTCAAAAAATCGTGTTTCTGTTATCTTCCGTTTGTTGTATATACTTTGAACTTTGATACAAGATCACCATAATTATTTTCGACCAAATAGTTAAAATATTCCATTTAGTACTTCGGAAATTTTACATAATCGTTAGACTTATAACATAGACTAACAGACATAACACTCGAAAACAATGCTTCGCCCGTTTTAACGGTCATTTTAAATATGTTTGTAGTTGGGATTGTGGTCGCATTTGGATTTATGGTGCCACTGACATATGAACAAACATATGGGGGATAGACCACTAGTGAAAAATTGTTCCCAATCCTGAGGGGTAACCCACCAACAAATGAGTGTTTGGGACCGTGAAAAAAGGTGGAGCTAGTGTTCTGGGAAAATAGCCGGATCGATATTTTTAAGGAAATTTCCTTATAGTGTTATGTCTGTTAGTCTGTGCCGCCTTGCAGCTCGATATTTTGAAATGGGTGGAAAGGTTTGATCATGGGTGAAATATGTTTCCATTAAAGAGTAAAACTGTGCGGTCAAGTTGGTTTTCAGTTCATAGTATTCGAACTTTTAACTATATGCTACAAAGGCATGTATAGAGAGCCTGACAGTGCACATAATTGATCAAACAGCGCAATCATTACATTTGCCATACATGAGTTCATTGTCCTTTCAATTTTGCGCCCCTGTCACAATATCATCCTGCATGCCCTGTCTACAAACTTTTCTGGAAATTCTGAAGAGCATGGTTTTGAAGAATAGCAGACAAATAATAATAACCTCTGCTTCGGTAACAGAAATGGGTTGATATTGCCTGTTTTTTTGATACCGGTACTACCCTAATACTACGTTCACACTACGAGTTAAAACGTGTTTTAACGCTATCTTGATGATGTTTTTCTTGTTGCTAATTATTATAACATGTTTAAACTCTGTAGTGTGAACATGGTATAATATTATTCTACTCTCTAAGGTACCGTAACCGTAGTATTATCCTCTACCGTACCATGTATGTCAGAATAGAGAAGCCGAATAGAACAAAAACAAAAAAGTAAACAAAATAAATTTATAAATTTACCGACTTTTATTCATCACGTCCACTCCCTCTTCACTGCGCTGCGCGCTGATACTTGATCTGCTGCTACTGGCGACGAGCAGTATCTTCCGACCGACCGGGTCAACAACGGCTTCGGTTGTATCTTCGTTGGTTGCTATGGCAGCGGTCCTTGGCGTTTAGCTAAGGAGGTGAGCTAGGCTTCTTTGTTGGAATCTCCCTAGCGACAGTGACGAAATATCGTCGGATTCGCTTGCTCCCCACAAGGAATCTTTCCAGGCGGAACCCTTGTCCTACCTGATTTCCTCTCCTTGGCTGTTAGCTGTAGAGGAGAGCAAAGCTCGTTCGGCTCATCCTCTACTGCGAGAGGGGCGAGTGCTAAGGATTACTGACGAATAGCCAAGGAAGCGAAAACTCCATGGCACTTCGCAGTCCCACTTCAGCGATCCAGCACCCCACTTTATAGAGTGCCTGGACCACGCGCCAGCACTTTACAAGATATATTTTTACTGTCGCATGCGCGCACTTCACCTTGTTGGTCTTATTTGTCGTGATGGGAAACTGCCCCGAAAATTACTATTTTCCAGGCGTCTGTTCGATTGGAATAACACTGACAGATAAATGGTAAACAAACAATAGAGATGGCGAGTAAACTCCTTATATAGAAAGGTCCTAGCATGCGTTAAACGGAAACCTCTGTGTTCGTATGTATGTCAGTTTCTGCGGCAAATAGTTGCGTCTACGTCATCAACACCATGTTTTATAGGCTACACACTTAATTTAAATTACTGGGTACAGTAAAATTTTGCTGGGGTTTTGAACAGCAAACCGTTCGGTAATCAATTCAGTAAAACAATTTGGTACCGAACTCTCCGCAATACGTTCTATCCAAACGTCAAAAAACACTGGTCAGTCAGCAGTTTCCTCTGAAAATGGCGACTTGACAGATGATTTGCTGTACCTGTTTTGCAAGTTTTTGACGAGGCTCGGTAACGTTGGTACAATTTTGACGAACAATCAGTCAGTATTTTACTGGATAATGTTTATGTACCGAAAAAAACAGAAGAGCTGATAAATTCAGTGAAAAATATTGCGGATTTCAGTAAATTATTCGAAAAATTACTGAAAATCGCTAAAAAATGAAAACTATTCTGCAAATTTTTAAACAATTTGCTGACAGCTCCTTAAAAATATCACTTTACTGAGCAAGTCGTCAAAAGAAATTACTGAACAGGTTTGGGCTGGGTTAGTGTGTACCTCTGTTCACTACCACTAACAGTTTTGACGGATGCTAGGACCTTGTTTAGAGGGACTTTGGATTGTGAGTCTTTATGCAGAGGGATTCAGCGTCTTTAAACATAAACAGTGCCCTTGGTACAGCAGAGCAGTGGTGAGCATAATGTTGCGTAAACAAATACACTCAGTGCTAAATTGTTACCTTGACGGGTGACAACCGTACGGATTACATAAAACCAGGTCTTGCGGTCTAGTTTGTGCGATAAATCTTTATAGCTAACTTATAATTATGGATTCGTTGACAACGACATTGAAAAAATGTCAGATTTCGTTGAATTTGCAGCAACATTTATCCACGAAATAGTTTTGACTAATGATGGGCGATTAACTCATGAATCAATCAAAAGAGTCAGCTCTTAAAAAGAGTGAATGAACCACAATTTCATTCAACAGGGTGACGATTCACTGAAATGGTCTTTGATCATTCCCAGGTAATCAACAAGCATTAATGTATGCAGTAAAATAGCATAGAATTTGCATTTCAGATGCCTCTTGCAGTATATTAGCATTCTTATGGATAACAGTTGTTAATCAACATTCAAAAAACTGTTTAAAAACTTCTCTTCATTAAGTAGCATTCTGAATGCACAACCCAAGTAACCATAAGCATTAACTCATTGCACTATATTGGCTATACATTTGCACTAATGTTGCATTGAAACTCAATTATAGCATCAACAATGCAATCAAGTTCTATATTAGCATCGTAAATGCATACATGCACGGCCTAAATATAGCATTATCGCTTGCTTTGTATACGTATATGAAGCTGATATAAGGCGTACATGCTTCAAGGATCTTTAAAGCATGTATGCTTAACATGTGAATTTAGTGCCACTATATAGCAAATATAAAGCCGATATAATGTTATCATAATACTGTGGGTTTATTCGTTATGTAACTTTTCTTGAAGATTATATTCGGCATATTCATGCCATGAGGGACTAGGAAAGGTACCTCTGTTGAAGACTTACTGAAGTCAAAGTCAATTTTCATAAAGCATTATTCATGTGGTCTGATAAAGAAATTCCGATAAGGATATTCATTGCAGTGCATTAGAAGGGAATAAATTATAGTTCCAAACAATATTTTTATGTTTTTCCTTTTTGTTCATCATACCGAAAAGGAAATATAAAAAATCGTTGCAAAACGACATTGCGGAAAATGACAGCCAATTTAAGCTTTCTAATAGCATGACATTTGTGCACTGGTGCTATATAATAGCATTAGTACCGCAATAACAGGCTGTCAATTTCTGCACAGTAATAGCTCAATATTTTGCCTTTTCTGGCATAATACTGGCATTATATCAGGATATAGGGCTTAGCGGCTCTTTAAGACTGCCCTCTATGCAGATCTAAAGCAGATACTAGGCTACGTTATAATGCATATTGGTTACTTGGGAACAGCAGTAAAAAGACATTTTCATGGCACAGCAGTAATGTAGCCGTATATTTTGCCAAAAGCGACTTTTAAATAGCATTTAAAACGACTTAAATGCTTATCAGGTAGCCGTTAAGATGCATTTTGTATGCTTATTGATTATCTGGGTTGTGATCCTTAGAACATACGACGCAAAATGAATGCTTCGACAGCTCCAGAGATAACAAATCCACTGACAGAAACTGTTCTACCAGTTTTCTTTAAAATCTTGGACCTCCGGTGAAACTAGGACGAATTTGATTTCGCTCAAAAGTCTAACATGAACCATGCAAGTCAGGGAATCTTAGTAGGTTTTACGCGAGCGAAAACCTTGGCAGTAAATATCTTTCTGGTAGAAATGTAGTAGGAATTAATAAACAAATCTGACACAATTCTAGTAGAAATTGAACTAAATCCTCCAACTAGGATTAATATTATTTTCAGACAAGCTGCTTGGTGTTAAGGATCAGATCTTTTCATAAACCGCTCGTGATCCATTTCTGCTCTCGGTCAATCAGTCGGCGAGATTTTGAACTTGACAAGTGGTTCGAACAGGCTTTCACTGCACCACCGCCATAGACCTGCAATTACGACGCGGCCTGGCCTGTTTTATAATTACATTATTTACTGTCACCGACATGGTGCTTGACTATAGTGTGTATCAGATAGGCTATAGTTCCGAACTGAGTCACCCGATTCGTGCAACTTGGTTTAAAATATGGCTGCGCGATTGTACGTCGAAAGATATGATGGAGACGATTGCGTCAAAAATTGTCCTCCACACAGAGGTTGCCTAAAATTTGTTTTTTAATTAATAATTTATATCTTTGATAAAATTGAACCTATAGCAAATTTCGTTAACCATTTCATGTCCAATTAATCCAATTATATCCAACACAAGTTATCCTTGAAATGGCTTTCTAGCCGCAGTGCCGAGTTTCATATACCATACAATTTTTTTCGTCGAATTTGGCAAATGTCAATCAATGTTACTATTTTGCAAATACATTCACGGATATCCGATTAGCATCATACACTTATGACACTTTCGTTTTTGATTATGCGCTACATCGGTGTAATTGGTCAGACACTCATTCAAACTGGGGTGTAATCAGTTTGTCTCTTATAACACTACACCTTTGGTGCTATGTAAAAACGTAAACGCTATTAGATTCAAACAAAAGACCACAGACTGATATTGATTTTTTTTATTCTAAGTTATCGGGTTGAAAAGTGTGGAGACGCAAAAAAGAAATTCCTTTAAACAGTCACCGTTGCGACTAAAAATTAAAAGAATGGTGAAATATTTGATCCAAATTTCATCATTCTTTTCATTTTGCATGCTTTGCATTGCTTACAAAAAAATAATTTTTGCCCAAACAGACTAACTCTGACGGTTCTGGGTAATGTCGCCAACGTAACCAATCGCCATCAAAGTGTTTGCAAAACACTATGTACTTCAGATCATAGATATAAATATGGCTTTAGCCTCTTACGACGGTTCCGAAAAAGCTTGTGAAAAAATATGTTGCACTGAATTGGTTCATTAAATAAAG
Organism: Topomyia yanbarensis; assembly: GCF_030247195.1. Lineage (NCBI taxonomy): Eukaryota > Metazoa > Arthropoda > Insecta > Diptera > Culicidae > Topomyia > Topomyia yanbarensis. Next base: position 164,154,185 of record NC_080670.1, read on the forward strand.
AATAAGATTGTTCTTTTATTACATAGATTGATAGAACTCAACTTTCTGTGTGTCAAAATATTCATGTCCAACCTTTAAAACTAGTTTTTATTTTCTAAGAATATGTAATTTTTTGCCTTTCTTTTGTAAAGAAAGGCTATGCAATCACTCTAAAAATCGACGTTTTAATCGATGCTCGGAGAGTCGAGATTCATATGATTCACTCGATTCAGTTCGTCGAGATCGGAAAATGTCTGTGTGTTCAAAATGGAATGTTCAAAAGAGACAACTTCCGACTCGGCCATGATACTGTCGGATTCTAACTGCAGCTGTTTCTCCAGCAAACCTACCGACTAATCCTTAATCTCTCGTATCTCCGTATTCTCTTCCTCCCGAGACCACCGCTGGGTATTACTTTGAGTGGGAATTGTGCTCTTGCACCTCTTCTTTTAAAAAGTCCCTTGGCTCCTCGATTGCACATGTGCGGGTAGTTTTTCTTCCTTTCTTATTTTTTTTCTTTGATATTCTTCCTACCCACGTACAGCTTGCTGCGCTACCGGTTCTTCGGCGACTGTCGTCGGGACCAGTCGAGACGTGAACCGATTCAGAGATACCGAAAATCTAACTCGCATCCCTTCACAGCCACCGTTGCAGGATTTTGAAACTGATGTTGCTGTTGCTAACTTAGTGCTCGTTTCTCCGCTGCGCTGAAGTTCCGACCGAATTAGTGCCACTGCCATCAGTTCCCAGCTGCTCTTGAGCCCGTAGAGCCCTCTGCGTCCGTTGAGTACGTTAGGCCAGGTTGCTATACAAGCCTCGCTGAGTACCAGAGCGACCCCGGAACCGTCGCCAACTTCCGAACTCGTCGAAACGTGAACCGATCCGGAGATGTCGAAAAACTTGACTGCATCCCTTCACAGCAATCCTCGGAGGATTTTCACCGACTTGAAACTACCAGTTTGCATTGGTTAACTTGCTGCTCGTTTCACCGCTTTCGATGAAACCTGAATGAAACGTGAGCCAATTACCCCCTCCCTAGCTTCCTGGCAGGCCCTGGCTGCGTAGCCGATTCACATACGACCATAGCCCGCGTTGGAACCCGCCAGGACGTGAGCCGATCTGAAGGACCCAAGACCTGGCTCGCGTCCCTTCGCGGCCACATTCGCAGGGTTTATAACAGACTTGAACCACTCGCCCATACCTTGCTAGCTAGTGTTGCCAGCTTGCTGTTCTATTCACCTCTTTCGCTGACTATTTACTCTGGTCAAGAGAATCGGTATGATTCTGTGAGTCCAGAGTACAGAATCATGTTGCCATTTGGCCATCGAGTCAGCTCTCATTGGGTTTCGTATTCTCCTGGTCCCCTTTCGCTTATAGCATTCATTATCTTCCAGTACGCTCTTGCGACCCGCATGGCTATGAGTCTGAACCTACCACTCAGCTTTAATCGATTCCGTTGTGTCTCCTGTGCCGCAACCTAGACCTGGCCTCCGTACCTCAGTATCGACGATGATACGCTAGCCAGAAGACGCCTCTTACTATAGCTTGGTCTGGCGTTGTTCGGCATGATTATGGTAAAAGTGTTTATAGCTTTGGCTGCCTTCTCGCAGGCATAATCGATATGCGTGTCATCAATCATTACGCCCAGCTGGTATGTGGTTTGAATGTTAGTGCCGAATCCATGATGACTCCGAGATCTTCGATGTGAGAGTGTCTTGGAATACTCGAGCCGAAGAAATGGTAGTTAAACTGAGTCGGATGGCGTTTCCGCGTCCGTTACAACGTAACGATTGAGCATTTGCTCGGGTTTAAAACCATTCTGTTTAGATCACACCACGTACTAAAGCTGTCCAGTTCCCTCGAAAGAAGCTCGGCATCGGTTTTATCCCGTATTTGTTGAAAAAATTTCATGTCGTCGGCGAAAGAAAGGCGGGGCCCTTGTAATGTGAAATTGACGTCATTAAAGTAGAGGAGGAATATTATTGGACCGAGATGGCTTCCTTGTGGTATGCCGGATGTAACGAAGAATGGTGCAGATAGACAGTCCTTAATGCTAATTTGGAGTTGCCTTCCACCGAGGTAGGAACGAAACCAGCGCAGAAGTTGTCCATGAATGCCGAGTTTGTCCAGCTTTGCTATTACGATATCATGATTGATTTTGTCGAAGGCCGAAGATAGATCCATGTAAATAGCATCGATTTGCAATCCGTCAGCGAATGCATCCATTACATATGTTGTGAACGAGAGCAGGTTTGTCGTTGTCGATCGTTTAGGCATGAAACCTTGTTGCTCATCTGCAATGTAGTGTTTACAGTGAAAGAAAATAGGATCTAACACAACCAGCTCGAACAGTTTTGATACTGCACTTAAATACGAGATTCCCCGATAATTATCAATGTTAGATTTGTTTACTTTTTTATGAACTGGAAACATGTGCGCTGCTTTCCAGCACGAAGGGAATGTATCAGTAGTGAGTGATAGCTCGAAGACTCGCCGAAGTGGTTCAAGAAGCCCGCTGATGCGCTTTTTGACAAAAATCGAGGGAACACCATCTGGACCCGGGGAACAAGATGCTTTCAGTTTGGCATTTGCTGCAAGAATGGCAGCATTATCGACACAAATTCGGTTGATGGTTCGTCCTAGAGAAGGAGTTAAATTGTCGGAGCACAATTGGCAAATTTCCTTAGTGTCGGTGCCTAAAACTCCATTAAACGACATATAAGATGGTAACCGGATTCTTTTCGCTGCTCGTTAACATACTTCCAGAACGACTTGGGCTTGGATTTCAGTTGACGCTCAACGTTTCGCTGGTGTCTAAAAAAGGCGCGTCTGCTTTGTTGTTTGTATTCGTGATTGAGTTGAAAGTAGTGATCTCGTAATGCAAGTGTCTTATGCTTCGAGAATTTTTTAAATGCAGCTCTTTTGGCAGATTTTAAACGTCTAAGGATGGTTTATTGCCAGTGGAGGGTGTTCATCGGTACTAATTGTTCGTTTTGGCACATGGTGGTCGATAAGGTAGTTAAGAATATTAGAAAACGTCATCGCTGCTTCGTTCGCGTCGTCGCGTTGTCATTGATTTTTGTCCCAGTTTATATCCAACAGCGTGCTAACGATGCTGTCGTAGTCAGCGTTTTTAAAATCGTAGACGATAGAACTTGAGACGTCTTCAAAATTCACTCCTAGCTTACCAGCGAATACAAGATGCAGTGGGGGATGATGACGCACTTGCTTGACTAAAGGAGTCGGTGCAATGCAGCAGTACGGAGCGCAGTCTCGGCCACTTACAAAGCAGAGGTCCAATGTACGTCCATTCTCGTTGGTGACATTATTAATTTGCCGAAGAGTTGCGCTGCTGTAGTTGTCCAAAATACAACTGGCATTGTTAATAAGCGCAGATTTTTCGATATCCAATCGTAGAAAACCATTACTTGCCTGGCACCACGTCAAGCCAGGTAAGTTGAAGTCAATATCATCAGACGGGGCGGCGATCGAGGCGATAAAAGAAACGGAGGAAAGATGTACATCGATCAGGCTGGAATCACGAATTCTGTCAGGTGGAAAATACACAACACACAGGAACAGATTGCGATCGGCAAGTTTCACTGATATCCACACTTGCTCGGAGCTCGCCCACCGGTCATCGTTGATCACTCGGGCTTTTATACCACGGCGATAAGCACACCACCGCCTGATGTTTTGTGGCTGTTGAGAGCATTGTGGTCACAGCGGTAGACATCGAATGTTGAACCAAAGACCTGGCGAGACAGAGTACGGTTGTCGAGCCACGTTTCGGTCAAGACGATAACGTCGTAACAGCAATCCGTGGTCGCGAGCAAATAGCTGTCCGTTGATGAATTTAAGCCACCAACATTCTGGTAGTAAACCACTATGTTGTTGGAGGACGGATCGGGTACAGCAGAGAGCGAAGCCACGTTGTCGTGTAGGAAGATCCTTTCGTCAATCCCACGAACAGTATCGGAACGGTTCACGGTCGCTTGGTCGGCTGTAGTGAGGGAATCGAGGCATCCCGAATCAACTGCGTCGCGCCACAAAATACGACTATCGTCGTCGTCGAGGTAAATGGTTGGCATCTGATAACAAGATGTCGGAGTAAAAGGCAAAAAACTGGAAGCGAAGAATGCATCAGCGCTTGAAGTGTTCGGAACAGATGTATACTTGCCATTTGCGGCAGGTTGGAAGACCCTTTCACCGATCCCACACACAGGACCGGGACGACTGATGATCGCTGGCTGCAAGTGCTCGACTGTGGCGGGGGGATCGAGGGCTTCCATAGTGCCAACTGCGGTGCGTCCCAGTATGCGTTGAAACCCGATGGCGGAATGCGGAGAACAGGAACGGGGTGGTAGCAGCTTACGGCGAGAGTCGTACGATGAGCTAGAAGCGTGAATCGGTTCAACCGTTGTATCGTTAGAATTGGCTTAATACTTGCCGAGAAAGGCGGCTTGGAAGACCCTTTCTCCACCCATAGATGCAGGACCGGGACGACTGCTGAACGCTGGCGGCAAGGGCTCGACTGTAGCGGGGGGATCGAGGGCTTCCATAGTACCAACTGCGTTGCATCCCAGTATGCGATCGGCATCGATACTCCTTCACAAGGGCGGTTTAACTTGATATAGTGGCATGGCCAATCGTTGCGGCGTCCTCTGCAGGACCATTGATGGGCCGGGTTGCATTAGAGATGTACATGGTGCAAAATCAGTCGGCGGGCTCCAAATGTTCTGGGTACGGCTGTCTTCAAAATCCCTGAACAGTATGCCTTGCGGCCATGTGTCAGGGTTAAGAGCTGCATTACGGTACTTTAGGTGAACACCAACTTTGAACGATATGAATTTCAAAGTACTGACGTCTATGCCTTTTTTAACAAGCGGAATAACCTTTATCTCCTCGTTACAATTTAGCCCTTCTTTAAACATTTTTTCGACAGTCTCTTTGCTAACGCTAGGATGAAAGCGGGAAAGATACATCCAGAGCAACGGCGCGGGAGGTGAAACCGTAACAATGTTGCTATTATCGACTAGCTTTCGACCACCAACAAGAATATTGCTCGGATTAGGGCCATCCTCGCGACGACGTTTCTGAGGTGGTCGAGAGGTACCGGAGTTTGGCCGGACTGGAGTAGATGTTGAAACCTTTCTAGCGAGGCGCAAAATTTGCTGGTTATTTTTGGATAAGTCGGCCTTTAGTTCAGCACAGACGTCATCCGTTTTCCCAGCGATAACACATCCAAGTGAAGAAATGGTGTCGCGAAAGCGAGCAAACTTCATCAGCTTGACACATTCATTGCACATCCAAAAAAAATTGGGTTCTCCGCAAGTTTTTTTCAAAAACGGCTTGTTAAGTTGTTTCCCACATTGCATATGTACCATATTTTTGCAAAAACCCATACATTCAATAAAGTCGTCATCCGATTTGACGGTTTTCGCGCAGTGATCGCATGCACTTGCCATAATGCGCGCCGATCTGAGAATGCGAACAATGAAATATAGATGGCGCTGCGTTCAGTGGAAAGTTTTGGTGGTTAAGTCACAGAAGTTCACTCAATTGCGTTCTTCGCTGGTTTTTTCGCAACACAAAAGCAAACAGGAGACACTTTCACATTGCACAATATCAATGTTAAAAACAAAATTCTCAGTCGATTAACACGACAAACAACGATAAAAACGTCACAAATCTCGTCAAAAAGTAAAAATAGTTGGAGCGATTTATGTAAACAACTAATCGGTAGGAATACACAAACAAATTTCATCAAAATATTACATGTACTACTTATCAATTCACGAGCAATACAGGACGTTAACCCCGGGAGTACTTGGCGTTAGTTATGAGCATTATGAAAAATGAAAGCGATTTTGCTACATCGATCTTTTTTATTCGAAAAAATCCGAGAAAAATCGTTGCAAAAAATCGACCTTTGAGGTAAAATATCGATTGTGGAAAAAATCGCGTCTTTTTCAATTGGAATTTCGAAATAAAAATCGATTTTGACAAATCGATTTTATTGAATCATTAAAATCGATGTAGTCAAACATCGAACCCAAAAGATCGGATGCAAAAAACGATCTTTCATTAAAAAAATGATGTTGAAAAAATCGCAACGGCATCGCCCATTTTTACTTAGCGTCCAAAAGGAAGTAACCCTGAATTTACACGTTCTTTCCTTATCTTTCGTTTCAGAGATTTGGTGTCTTATTACATAGCATATAGCACTTTCTTTGATCATTTCATATTAGCTCGAATTTCAGTCGCTAGGCGGCACTGTTATCAACTTTTTAATGAAACGAGAAAAAAGGTGGCGTCTACGACAAAATTGTATGTCAGGCAATTATAAGTATATCTTGTAAAGATACTAACTCTGTAGGTCCTACAAGTTTTGAAATATGGCGCATTTTTGAAAGCATAATCTGCAAGTTAATTTTTCAACAAAAGCATGCTCTATTTCGAAACATAGAGGACCTACAAAGTTTGCATCTTTAGAAGATATATTTAAAACGATAGGACTTCCAACATTCTCGAAGACACCACATTTCTATCTAGCATTATTCAAAAGTTGATAACAGCGCCACCCTAGCGACTGAATTCCGAACTAGTGTGATTCAACTAAAAAAAGTGTTAAGTGCTATACCGCGATAACTCTATAACGAAAGATTTCATGCTTTTTTTCATTTTCCGACCGCAATGTACCGTTTTTCCTTGTTCCCATATTTCTCGGCCAACTTTCAATTTAGAGCCATGACACTTTCACTGGAATTGTCGAAAAAATACGCTCAACAATATACATTCGAGCAAGAAATATATATTTGATAGAAAATAACCATACATAGCCAGTATGTGAGCAGCACTCCCCTTCAAGAACGACGGTTTGGGCCGAAACGTCAACGTACAAGGTACTACAACTAAAATCAGTATTGTATCGAGTTCACCGATATGTGAGCTACAACATGACATTTACAAATGGCGAATCAAGAGAGTTTTTCTTAAAACTTCAGAAAACGTACGCGAAAACTCGAATTTCCATAATACACAACGTGGGGTTACCCCCTTTTGGACGCCAGTTAGTACTCCATGGTCAACTTTGACTGCTAATAGCAAAAAATCGAAAACTATTTTCAAATTACATGGATTACTTAGAACTGTTGAAAACTGTAAAAAAGCCAATTTCGGAAAAAAATGTGGGTTATCTCCTTTTGGAACACAGATCTTCAATTGACAATTCAATTCAATTGACCTTTGCTGGAAATTCAGCATTTGTCAAACTGGCAGGTTCATTACCAGATTTACAGTAATCCAACCAAGAATACTGTTAATTCGGAAATTCCACTATCGATTTGACACCTAACCTACTAATTTTCAGCACAGCTAGTCTGTCGAATGGGATGAACTCAAATCTTTAATTGCTGAACTTTTCAGCAAATCAAAATTCAGTAATATTTTGCTAACCCTCGACGAAAAAAATTGGCGTACTCGTTACGATTCGTTCAATCCACCTATGAACTTTGATACCCACGATGAGAGCGAAACATTTAGCAATCACTGTATATTCAATCAAAGAAATTAGCCAAGGCTACATTAAAAAGTTACTACTTCGATGGTGATGATGATGGTCCGACCGTACTGCACTTGTTGTGCATATAACTACCCTTCCATCAAGAAATTGCTAAGCTCTGATCTCCCGCCAATTCGCAATGTTCCAGCAGCAGCAATCGTTGCAATTTTCACCACCGAAGAACAGTTACACGTAGCGAGCGAGAAAGGCGAAGGCAAAAGGCCCCCGACAGACGCGAGTGAACGGTTTACCGGATGATTTAAGAGGGCAAACATATGTACATGTATGTACCTACAACACAAGATATGCAAGATGCAAGAAAAGGCCCTTCGCCGCACCATACTTTCAGCACATATGGTAAATTGTGGAACAACGACGATGACGACGACGACGTCGAGGAGTTGGCGGTGGGCAAGAAAAAAAAACTAAAGGAACCAGAATTGGAATATTTATGCGCAAGCATTTTATTACCGCTGCTCGTTTGTCTAGTGGTGGTAGTAGTAGTAGTAGTTGTACTAGTAGAGGCATGCGAGTGACTGACTTAGTAGATGTGCCCTTTTCGAACACTACCACATCGGTCTGGTGTGCAAGTAGCTGTTGGTAAAATTGATGAGCAATGTGTTTTTTGTTTCGTGTACCTTATATACTTGTCGCAATGAAAGTCGAGCCGACACAGCAGGCAACCGATATTGTATGTATGTTGGTTAGTGCCGCAACCGATTCCCGCTTTAACCCGTATACAGCACAATTTGTTTACTTATCGAATTTGTGCGTGTATGTGCGGAGATAATAAAAATTCCTCAGGTGATTAGCGTGCGATAAAAAAAGAGCAATGATAATTCTTTGTGTCACTGGTGCAAAAATTACCTTGGAATGGAATTTATGGAGTATAAAGAAAGGTTGGGAAATCGTATGAAATCATCAGCGATAATCGTGCATAACCATCGCATAATGTGGTCAAATGTTTCCTAAAATAGAAATGTACAGTAACTCAACCACAAATTTCACTGTGACAGTACAGTAATTTTGCTATAATTTACAACAAAGTCTAATTTTACGCCACAATACAAAAACAATAAACTTTAACGTTTCTTCAGTAAATTTCAATGTAAATTCGAAAAAGGTGTGCTAGATGAAAGACAAGAGAAATTCATCTTGCAGATCCACGTGGAAATCCCTACATTGGACTGGTCAACTTCAGCGGAATTTCATTCCCCAACATCAAGCTATTTGGGCAGCATCTTGAGTCGTCTTTCCAGTTTTCTTTAAATTCCTTTTGATCATTGTCCAATACTTTTCGATTGGACAGAACTGCGCGCAGTTGGGTGGATTGTGGACGAAATCCACTTTATTGTCACGGTACCACTGTAGCACCTCCCAACTGTTGTGGTAGCTTGCCAAATCTTGCCAGAGCTGCATTAAGCTTCTGAGAGCCCTAATAAAAGGTACAATACATTTCCACGGGCTTTCTTGCGTATACAGTTTAGGTTTTTCTTGTTTTCTTGAGGATGGAAAGCTGGGTTTTGAGTCCGCAACTGCAAATTCCTTTTTTTCTTATTTCTATTTTATTTCTGGAAAAATCGATCAACATGAATTTATCGGGGACATCGCACCGTACTGTGGTCAGATAAACGAAGCTAAGAAAGATTTGTGATAACGTAATTATGATTCCGTTCCTTCGAACGTGAGATTTCAATTTTGAACAACTGTTTTGAGCGTTTTAGTGGAATGTCACACTCAACACACTAAAGACACTATGTCTGTAATAATAAAATGATCATTCTTGGATTAATATACCAATCACAAGTAGAACATTCTTAGGCTGCTGATTTCAGTTTTGGTTTTGGATTAATGTCGAACGCAAAGATGAATTATGAGTCACGGCAACATACACTCGACCAACCAAAGAATCCTAATCCTGTGCCTATACCTTATCCTGCAGCAAGAGACGCGATGCTCGGAAATGAATCATACTGATTTTACATCATCACAATATTGATTGATTTCTAAGCCTCCTGGTAGTGAAGTGGAACGCTTATTGAAAAATAGAATGTGACTTTCCTGAAGCCACATTATGTCCAGTTTCATCACATCAGGAACGTGATCAGTACACATTCAATATGTAAAGAATAACATTTTTGTAAGAACCGTAGTCTAAATATAGAGATAAATTTTTGTGAAATACTTTCGTTACAAAGCTGTTTTTTTGGTTTTCATAGGTTGTCATAGTGTTATGTCAGGCCTATTACTATGTATGGCAAAACGGAATAGACAAACGAACTCTCAGCATATACACTTCTGATTTTATTTAGCTCATTCCAGTGGCGTAGTAAGAAAATTTTTCGGGGGGGATATGAATATTTTTTGTACATATATGAAAAAATTTCAAAAACATTTTGAGCAAGAAAAAAATATACAAAAACCAACAACCCGACCCGCTAATATAACTAATCTTGCACGGAACCTGATTCCTCCCTGGCACACAGTGACCGGAGACCGGACAAAACCTATGTTTCAAATATTGATGTTTTTATTTTTCTTTTGTGAGAACTAAATGAGAATTAGATTTTTAATGGCAATTTAAACATTGCTGTGTCAGACAATTTTAATGAAATTCATTTTCTAAATCGCAGTATCTATGTTCACTTCAAAAACCTGTTACTCTTTCAATTTTAATCCGATTTGAGCACTAGTTTTTATTTCAAAGGGCATTTAAAGAATTTTGTTGATCATTTCAACATGTTTGCTAAATTTGATTCTAACAATGTAATATTATTACAAATATATTTTAAGTGGGTTGATTGCAAATTCTTTTTTCACAAATGTATTCTGTACAGTCAGGTGCAACAGTTGTGAACGATCACTTATTATACATTCTATGGGAAATCATCTCTACTTTTCGAATTTCAAGGTCTCATATTGCCCCTTTTTGCCCGGAGAAAGCTAGCTGTGGGTCTAGAATTAGTGCTCTTCCCCTACGAGGACAATCTGGGCGGCAAGCTTCAGACTGTCTAATTTACTGAGCCCTTCAGTTCCCTTGTGCCATTTAGTACCACTTCCTCGTTGAGCTTCCGACTGGTGTACTCGGTTTAGTCCCCGACGATGGATCTAATCAACTCCGACGAAGAGTTCCCCGGTGAGAGAAGTTCGAAAGCAAGCCAACCAGTCAGGTGCCGAGGTCGGTTCGGTGATTGCAGTAGAGTAGGGCGTCTGGTTTGTTGGAGCCCCGGCGCGACTGTGTTTCGTCGCGGTCTACGCAGTCTAGTTCCCGGCGGTGAATCTGACTGTACGCTGACGGAGAGTTCCCCGGCGAAAGAAGTTCTCCCAATACATATTCTTATTTGGTTTCAGTACCACAACTTCTTGAGCTCTTTGGCTCCATGACCGGTGCCATTTAGTGCCGCAACTCCTTTAAGCCCATTAGTTCTTTTCTTGGGCCATTTGGAACTACTTCCTTGATGAGCCATTCAACTCCTCGACATGTTCGCGAACTACTCAGTCTAGTCTCCGACGATGGACCTGGCCTACTCCAACAGAGAGTTCCCCGGCGAGAGAAGTTCTACCGAAACCGAGCCAATCAGCTAGATTCCGAGGTCAGTGTGGCGATTGTGGTGAAGCAGGGCGTCCGATTCACTGCTGCCCCGATGACCCGCGACTGGTGGTGTCTCGTTGGTCTACTCAGTCCAGTTCTCAGCGGTGAATCTAGCTTACGTTGACGGAGAGTTCCCTGGCGAAAAAAGTTCTCCCAATATCGATTCTTCTTTGGTTTTCGCTATTTTTCTATCGGAATAACCGGTGGGGTGCCGCGGTCTGGCGATTCCGGATGGAGCGTGACGTCCGGTTCGCTGGCGTTTTGACGATTCATACTCGGTGCTCTGTTGCAGTCTACTCGACTAGTCCTCGGCGGTGGATCTAGCTTATTCCTGTTCACTACGCCGTTTCTGCTATAAGACGGTCATGATCTACATTATAACTCGCTTGGCATTCTGTAGGCTACATTATCCGGGTTGATATCAGGTCCTCCCGCTTTAAGTAGCTAATTGCACGTCACTTCAAACCTCAGACATTAAAAGACCAAATGCGTCCGTCTCTTCGACGTTCTCACACTCCGGGCACAGTGATGACGTTGTGTACTCGAATCGATGAAAATACTTCCTGAAGCAGCCGTGGCTCGATAGGAGCTGTTTCAGGTGGAAGGTAATCTCTCCGTGCTTTCTATTGACCCACGTCGACAGGTTTGGATGAGCCAGTAGGTCCACTTTCGCTTCTCCGTATTGTCCCATTCCAGCTGCCACATCACCATCGAATCGACTCTCATCATCTTCCTCACGTTTTTGACGGTTTATTGATTGTAGCACTTGATATCCTTCGCCAGGGCGATGCAGATGGGGATCATCTTGGCGATAACGCATACTGCCTCCAGTACGCAATCGTAACTCGTACGACCACCAGCCGGAACATCCTGTTCAGCTTTTCGCGGTTCCACTTGGTTTTCAGCGCCGCACCCCAGGCAGGAGCCCCATATCTCAGTCGATGACGAAACACTAGATAATAGACCGACATTTCGGCCATTTAGGTGACATTTAGGTGTAATCAACGTGGTTGTTAAAGCTCAACCAGTCATCGATTATCACTCCCAATAGCTTCAGTGCACGCTTCGATGCAATCACATGCCCTTCGACGGTGATCTGTATCTGCTGAATCGCTTTGCAGTTGCTGACCAACAACACATCCGTTTTGTGGTGAGCTATTAGCAGCTTAACCCCGTCGATCCAGCTCTCGATCGCATCTATTGTCTCCGTCACCGACACCTCCATTTCTTCAAGTGTCTCACTCATCATCGTTAGTGACACGTCGTCCACAAAACACACGATTTTCGTTTCTCCGGGCAGCCGCAGTCTTAAGACCCCATCGTACATCTCGTTGAGTTGGACAGAGAATGGAGCCCTGAGGAGCGCCCGCTGCGACTCGCCTTCTGTCCTTTGTTCGTCTGGTACAGTAGTACAATACTCTGGAAGTAGCTCTTCAGGATCTAGCTCATTCTTCTGTGCAGCGTAGCGGCATTGGTCTATACGAGGCTGGATGGCCCGGGTACACCCTGACATTGGCGGCAAGATCAACTTCTGCACCTTCTTCATTTCGGGGAAATTGCCATCTTCTAAAGACATCAGCAGTAACATTCTGAACATGTCCGGATATGCCAGGATCGCAACGTTCAGCGCCACGATTGGTATACCATCCGGAATGGGGGTTTTCTTTGATTTTAGTCACATCGACGCTTCTTTGAGCTCGTCATTAGTCGCTTGCCACTCAGCTGTGTTACCTCCTTCTTCTTCGCCGTACGGTGTCGGTGGCCAGGTAATTGAATCGGGCTTCGGGAAGAGACCCTCAACGATTATCTTTAGCTTATCCGGGCATATTTCAGCAGATATCGACGGGCTCTCATCTTCGTCATGAGGACTCAGTATGTGTCCCCCAGGGATTGGCGCCTACTTCTCAGCACAGCTACTTATGGCTATTGGCTTGCTAAGCTTGATCTCCCGCTTTAAAGCGTCCCTAGCTTCTCGAAACTTTGCTTGCGCTCCTTTCTCACTCTCCGATCTTGCGCTCTGAGCCCGCCTTCTGGCTTTAAGACAAGCAGCGTGTAGCGTACTGAGCTACTCATTTAACCAGTAAGCTGCATGCCGTCTACTGCATGGCTCCAGTTGTCGTGGCATTGTAACGTCACAAGCCGTCACAATCGTTCCTGTTAGATTAGCCGCATCAACGTACTTGATTCCGCTGTTCGCCAAAGTGACTCAACAAAGAGACTTTCATCTTCCACTTAAGCTTGCCGGTCGTCCTTCTCCGTACTGCAGCAGGGTTCCATTGGCCGTTGCGGTAGCGAATCGCCTGGTGGTCGCTATGGGGATACTTCTCACACACTCTCCAGTCCATGTTCGCCGTCAGTCAAGGACTACAGAATGGGACGAAATTTCTCTCGGTACCGTTATATCCATTTCGTGAACCAATAAGCTCCCAGTTTTGTCACGATACCAGGAGCCATTTAGCTCCTCCCTTCGCCGCGATTTATTCGTTGTAGTTATCGGCGGTTGCGGTAGCCTTCACAACGAGCCGACAGGTAGGTGTCGGGGTGTGCCGCCAATTTTCACTACAAGGAAATATTCTCACAAGATAACTTTTGCAAAAAAGCCGGACGCTCAGAAAAAAGTTAGCCGCGCTCTCTAAAACAAGCTACTATACCGACCGAAGATAACTCTGGTAGTCCACATTAATTCTATAGGTGGTAGTAATTTTTATTGGTGTGTTTACAAGTTACCAATAATTTAGTGATCTTATGAAAGCAGAGTAGGGTCTTCGAAGAAAAAAAAAGGAAGACCGCACAAATATGGTCGCCCGGATACTGAACGTTCTTCGAGGAAGGAAAAAGATCGGTTCAAGGGAAATCAATTTACTGCCGAAACGGATACGGAGTTCGTCAGCACGTCAGCGAATAAACTGAAAACAGCCGAGGACATGGAAGCTATCGTCGACGTAAGTTGCATTTATGTGATTTGTCACTTTTTGTTGTTCGAAAACGCTTGTTTTGATTGAAATTTCATGAACATTATTCAAGATCACTTTTTGGCCGCTATATTGGATCCGATATTTAAATGTTTTCAAATCTCACCTCAAATTCGTGCTCAGCGACCCCAAATATAATTATTCAAAGTTTCATTGATGATAAAAAAAATATTTCACTTTTTAGCCCGTCATATTGGTTCAGCCATTTTGAATTTGTCAAATTTGACTACAAATTTGTGTCCAGCGACCCCGGGAACCCATATATACAAAGTTTCATTCAAATTGATAAATATTTTACTTTTTTAGTTCGCCATATTGTATCCGCCATTATAAATATTTCAAATCTAACCTGAAATTCGTGTTTAGTGACCTTAGAAACCTGTAAATTCACTTATTCTTAGATAAATAGATCGTGTAACTTAAATTGTAAACGAAAAACTGTTCGCAAACTTTGACACGCGTTTTCTCGAAACAAGATTTTTCGAATCTGAGGACATTCACCATTCAACCAATCAACTTCGCGTTTTACCCGCCAAAACGAAGACAACATTCTCCGGCGCTGTATCCTCCAAAATCGCAATATTTTGATCATAAACGATTTTTTACAGCCGACCATATTGGACAAATCGTGCGAAAAAACGGTACTTTATTTTCAAGTGGCCGCCATTTTGTTTCTATAACAAATTTTTTCATGTTTATTAGGTTAAGGCACCTCTATGAAATGTAATCTTCAAGATCGTTTTGATTTTCTGCTTGTAGACGAAAAATTGCGATCTGTATCGTGCCCGCAGATGAGGTTGGTTTCGAAAACACCTTCTTCTGGAGCCGCCATTTTGGACGCCATTTTTGCACCTTACATTCAAAAATTTTGATTTTATAGATGAAACCTTAATAAACATTTTGCAGAATGGCGCGCATGTCTAACTCATTTTACTTCTTCAAACTTTGCGTGAAGCGAATTTATTAAAACTTTTGTACATTATAGTGTGTCATTTCAAAAACATGCTGTAATTTTTTATGCAAAAATATTGACATGTCGATGTCGAACGTCTCTATAAAAACATGATTTGCGGTTTTATCTGCTATTCAAAAACTACTGAACCGATTTCTTTCAAACTTTGCATACACATTCTACGTAAAAAATATCTAGCCCTTACGTTGAATTCTTGGGATAATTTTTCGCTTAAGGGGGTGTTTTTTCATGAAAAGGCGGAGTTTTTCGTGAAAAATAGAAATTTTTATTTAAAATGAGTGATTAAGTGGGAATTAATAGTGTATAACTTTTCACGAGTTTTGCGTTGTCCCAGTGAATAGTAAGGTTGAGGCACCCCGGGGACAACTTGACAGCTCCCATATATTGAACTCAAAAGCAAATTTTGTGGTGATTTGGTGGTGTCATGGCGGCTCGAATGCAGCAAAATTTAAAAAAGGCGCATCCCATTTATTATTTTCCATATCTGTAAAAAATCGACAATTTAAACATTTATATCACCAAATTTATTTCGCTGTTCAAATTAGAAACTGTCCTCGTTGCACCATACCTAAACAGAAACATTTATTCCATTTTGAATCTAAAAAGTTCAAAATAAAATAAATCGATTTTCGGAAATACAACAAAATCGAATTACCATCTCCCCGGATATGATATCCTCCGGCGGAAGCCGTTCTGACAGGTTTCTATCAGACTGGAGCAGAGTAAAACGCGAGAAGAATTCTGAAGGGATCCGTACCAAAACCATCGCAATATCTTCCGGACAGAATTATTGCAAAAGTTGAACAAAACCCAAGCAGGAGTCGAACAAAATTGTACATTCCTGGCAGCATTCTTGCTAAAACCGGTCACTGACCGGTTTGCTGCCAGAATTCTGGTAAAATGCACACCAATTCTGTCCGAAATCAATTTTGCTAAATAGGTGGAAAATTCTATATTTCTTGTTTGTATTCCTATATTTCTTGTTTGCATTTGGTCGGGAATACAAACAAGAAATATAGGATTTTCTACCTATTTAGCAAAATTGATTTTGGACCGAATTTGTGTGCATTTTACCAGAATTTTGGCAGCAAACCGTCTGTTACCGGCTTAAGCAAGAATGCTGCTAGGAATGTACAATTTTGTTCGGCTCCTGCTGGAAGTCTTGACTTGAAACAAGTTGTCATAGGTTCACGAATTGTTAAGCTAGGTGATTTACTTTCATTGGCCAAAATGTTTTTCTTTTATATTTCTCGATAAAAAAGCACCATCGATTTACTGACTACACATAACAAGATAACAAAAAAAAAAAAAAATTAGGATGGAAGAGAGCCGGTTGCCAAAAACAATGACTTCCAGCTCAATTTATAATAAGATTTATGTAACTTTGCTGACGGTTTCTAGTTAGTGGTAAATTTATTTTCTAATGATAGTTTTCTTTATCCACATTTTCGAATATGCTTTTTCTAAATGTAGTTCTAGCTGCATTGACGGCGTTCATATTGTGGTTATCACTGGAAATTAGCAAAAATAGAGAAAAACAAGATAGCGACAAGATTGCGAAACCGCCATTTTTAAGATTTGACCTTTTCAATTCCGCAAGGCTACAAAAATGTAATTTGAATTGATTTTTATATAAAGTGTTCGAGCGACTATTGGTCTTGAACCAAGAAAAAACTTAGGAGGATGCAAAGGAATCGAGTTAGGAATCAAAGGCACACTAAACAATAAATTAAATGGGTACCAAAAAATAGTTACAAATAATTTCCGATTTTCGCTCAACAGGTAGTGAACGGGTGAATTAATTCATGAATTGTCAATTCATGACCGTCCGATACCTGACCAAAAGGGCTTATATATTACTAGATGTTTGTTCTAAACTGGGCAGATGGAGCTAACAGGGTATATTTTCAATTCTTTCGCTATTTTGAATTGATTCCGTCGCATACTAATCTTCCGTGAAAAACACAATAATACACGTAACGAAACACGCTTTTCTCTTGAAACTATTTCGGTTCGTTGTTCGTGGTAGGTACTCGTAGGGAGAAGGTATACTAGCGCCACCATCAAATCAGTGGTACTTATATGAAACAAGCATTATCTGTCAAATTGACCCCGGGCTGGGTTGAGGGCTACAGTGTGTGCTGCCATACTGAAGTTGTTGGGTTTGTTGTTGTCAACAGCATACTTGTGTTCTCGAAGGCGAACTTTAGATTTTCGGCGGATTAGACCGATGATTGGCAGTCTCTGCAGGGGATTTGGTAGATCCTCGATTTTTGATCGACCGGAATAATGTCTATAAGGATGCCCAAGAGGTCTTTCAGAGTGTTCTCTTTTATATGCGACTTAGTAATCATGGTGTTTTAGTATGCGTAAACGTAGCCGGTGATTTTAGTATATTCCATTGTTATACTACAGCGATATATTTCTAAACTAGTAATGTTCGCTCATCTATAAATGAAGATTGGCATTTCTCTGCCATGTGACGCTCATTATATTCATGTCTCTTCAACTACGGGGGCTCCTTCGTTCAATAGTCCCGAGTGGTCTTAAGATGGCCCTGCAGCGTCCTAAGAATAAGATTGAATAGTGTTGTCGGTAAGCCATATACATTTCGTTTTACTGGATCGTACACTGTCTTTGGAGAACGCAACAAATGGTGAACCCAATGATATTATTTCCAAAATTAATTCAGGCATTGTCTCAGGAAAAAAGCTGATTCGTTCTTTTGAGACATTCCAATTCAGCTAGTGGGTGTAGTGCTAAACATATTACGGAAGAGTATCTTATAGGCGGTATTGAAGATCGTTATCCCCCCTCTTGTAAATAGGTCTATTAAGACCATTCAAACAATTCGAAGGTATTTCTTTGTTCATCAGGATCATCCCAAACATGTGGTTGACTAATTCGTACAGATTGTCACTCAAGACTTTTATAAGTTCGGACGAAATACTGCTCTTCCCAACGGCCTTGTCTCCACTGCACCGTCACTCCTTATTTTAAAGTTTTCAACCATTATGACTACGTAAGTCGGTGTTAATCTATTTTGTTCCACCTGATCCATAGAAAAACAGTCATTTTGAATTGCAACTTTTGTTCGACCGGTTCATCGGGCCTTTGCCAATGTTTATGCGTACAGACACGGCAGCTAAAACACTGTTTACATCCCACCAGATTAGCAAAGCTAGTTTTATTTCTGCTTTGCTAAATTATAACGCATTAACCAACATTCCCTTGCGATGCCGAACCTCAGACCGAATTTCAATTTGGGAATCCTCGAAAAGCTGATTCATAATAATTGACTCCACGTACTTCGGCGCACATACTCACCCATCAAAATATACGCAATAACAACTGCCGTAGAAGAATGCGCACATGCCGCGGCTACCATCACCGCCGCCGGTCGGTCGAGGGGACCGGTTGTGCTGCGATATGTTTACAAAATTCTCCTACTGCCGCTTCCTCTCCCTCCTTGCAGCAAGCCGAGCAACAGCACACGCACAACATACGAGATGGAGAGCGCTCACGTCAGTCAAAATATATTTGCTAATGACCTTGGCATACCACAGCATCTTTTTGCCTGGCTGGCTGGCCGGCTAGCCTGCTGTGATGTACCTACTACGTACCAACTTGCGCTGGCCTTATTGCTATCCTTCTCTGTTTCTCGATCTTCCAAAATCGACCACCATTTCATTCATCGATTGGATCAACCATCGCAGCGGTGCGCAACGCATCGTGTTCCGTTTACAATTGGGTCATTAAATGAGGAATAAAATTCTTCTTTTATTTCATAAACCGATAGAGCTCATCTTTCTAAAGATGACAATATATAAATCTAAAGATGAACATTATGTTCAACCAAAGAGAATAGGGAAAGAGACGAAGAGTGAAAATCAGTCAAAACGGCAACACTCCCTTTATGATGATTTTAACACTAGAATTTTGGCAACCGCTTCCACAGGCAGTACTTTAAATGACTCCTATTATATTTTGAAAACAAACCGTACGTCGATCGTTGGTTTTGTTTATCAAAAGATGTGCATTCCGAAACAAAGAGATGAAATAATTCTAAAGCTTGTTTTTACTCATACATATACTCTAGAATGTACCTTACAATCACGATTGAACTAAATTCTGACGAAAACTCAAATTTCTTTTTTGATAGATGTACAATACTTATCTCCTCTAACTCAGACATGAGTAATGTTTATTTACATTGCACGATTGGTCTGCTCAATAAGGTATTTTTGGCTTCACACTATTCGTCTCTTTCCCTATTCTCTTTGTGTTCAACCTTCAAAACTCTACACGCCACCGAAAAACTACCTAAAATTCAGTACTTTTGACTCAATCTCGTGGTATCGTGCCGGAAGGTAAAATTAGGTAAACCGCGTTGAAAATTAATTTACTTAAATTTAAGTTGAATTTACCTAATTTTGTGTATACCCCAAACAACTCAAAAGTACCTTACTGCACGGAAGACCTCGACTGAGTCGAATCTCACGTTTTGTTTTTGACAACACTAATAAGTGCGAAAGCAAAGCACAGCTCAAAAGTACCTAAATTTAAGTTAAAAGAACTTATTCTGTAGGTTATTTTATGGTTGCGTGCAGAATGGTTTTAATTGATTTTCTAAAAAAATGTAAACAAGTCCTCGTTTGACACTATCGAGCCAAAGGCCTTAGTATAAAGTACAGACACTTCACACACAGAATAGCGAAGTGTCAAAAAGTGCAGCCAAACGAGCATGATGGTTTTGAGAGGGGAAGTACAAGACTCGACAAACATATGATTACGGCCTAAAAGCCAACTGTCAAAATCCACTTTGAATGGAAATTCCGGACAAACCGTTACACGCCAATCACAGATGTTGGTAGTAAACGAAAGAGAAAAGATTTGTCTTTCATAAACTGTTGTGAACTGTGTTCGACTAATAACGGTTTGTCTGGAATTTCCATTCAAAGTGGATTTTGACAGTTGGCTTTTAGGCCGTAATCATATGTTTGTCGAGAAGAGGAAGCCAATGTAAAGCTTATGGGAGCTTCCGTGATGCCAGTTTACATTCATGGTTGCTAGTTTTACTGTTTTTCTCTCCGCTAGTCTGTAGTGTCTGTAGTATAAAGGTATGCAAAGCGTGTGCAGAAAGCGAAGCCGAAAAAAGTCTACCTATCGAGCAAAATTAGAATCCAACTTTTTGACAGCTATCACAGCCCTTTTGCTGTAGGATCATGGTGGTTCAATGGAAAGTGTGGTTGCAATAATTCAATTTTATAAAATAATTTGGATTTGTTATTTTGCCTACAAAAAAGTGAGAAAAGTTCGATTATGTATCTGTAGCGTCAGCTGGTTTAATGGCCCAATTAACGGTTGCATCGGAAGCTTGATGTCATTACATTTTATTTAATTATCTCGAATAAATGCACCAAATTTTGCGGAGTAGTGTGTAGTGTTAATTGCGTTATCTACTTATTCCGTCGAAAGTTAAACTGCAGGTAATTCTAGCGGGAAAGCAATGCCGTTGTAAACTTGCCAGATAGAGTTCTTGAAGCCAACGAATAAGCCTTCGTCTATTGGCACCCGATATTATTTGGAATATCAGCTACCGGAAACCTCCTGTTACCGAAAAGCTCTGACTCAGAGAGCCTGATCGTACCGATACTGATGGAACTTCTATTTCCAATTCTATGGTTTCTATTTCCAATACCGGACGACACTACAGGTCTATGACAACAACAAAAAAACTGCATCTTAGATATGCTAAATAACGTTTATATAGGTTTTTCATGTGACTTTTCTTACACATTCACCCTAGTCACAGAGAACAGACGTCCATCTCGAGCGTTAAAAATGGTTAAAAATTAATCCGTTTAAAATAAATTGGAAAATCACCACCAAGTGCGCTACTGAGTGACTTAATGGTGAATTACTTTACATACATTTAAAAATGGCCGACATAGTTATACCTCTATAGTTTGGAATATGTTAGCATGGCGGCGCTAGTGTTTCAACAAACATTCGTTCAAACGCAAAAAAGTATTAAGGACTTTGTTCGAACATAAATGTCCGTTTGCTCTGTCCTAGTATTAGGGAACACTTCCCACCAGAAATAAATCCCTCAACCGGATGAAACTTTAACCGATCAGAGCCAGAAATGTGTGATAGCAATCAAAACCACATTCTACAGCGTTGCCTCTAATTATAATACGCCATTCCATACTTTTCCAGTATGAAGATATTTTACGGTCGCCCGGTTACACAACGAGTCTAATTAGAATTCCGCAAAGTTCAACAATCCATAATATACTTTTCCAAGGGTTCACCGTTCCAACGTTTCCGTTGCTCGTCATCGGCAGTTTTGCTTTGGTCTCTCTCTTTCACTTATGCGCACGCTATATATCTTTACCTATTAAACTCCTCGTTGTCTTCGCTTGTACATTCTTAGCACTATGTCATTGATATCCCATCACTTGGAAAATATTCCAAACAAACGGGTCAATAACTTGGAAGGAATTTATATTTCCTTCCCGGCCTGTTGATCGTTGGTTGTGTGCGGTGCTGCCGCCGCTTTTTGCTAACCGGTCGCACCATCAAAGGCTCGGATGGCAAAGAACTGGAAGAAGCGGAAACACCGCCTGCAGACACGGTACATGCCTACCTACCTACATATTCTGCGCAGCAGGACAGCACAACATAATTTAGAGATTCTTGAGCGAAAGAGGAAAATAGAGAAGAAAGGCAAACGGAGCGATGAAAACAAACCGCGATCAGCAAATGTTATGTTGGAACCAACTCGCAATGATCCAGAATGCCAAAATAACAATGATTTATTTTTTTCACTGAAATTACGTGATTTTAAAAATGTTAAAAAGCTACAAAAAAGGTTTTTGTAGCTAGAAAGGCAATTATTGTTTAAAATATAAGAAATGTAAAAATAACTAGGATGGTTTAAAGGTTACAAGATTTGAAATTTTTTTTTTGTGTTTCGGGATAAGCTATACTGCTATACTATCTTCAACAAAGTTCCTTAAAACATCTTTCATATAATTTTTACAGTTTTGGTTTTTCGCAAAATCAAGATATTCGAGAACTTCAAAGTTATTGATTATTTGTTTCGAGGCACTGAACTGCTTGCATTTCAATGTTGGGAGATCTTTTACTTTAAAATATGTAACAAGACCTCGGGTTCTATTCCTGATCAATCACATCTCAGATAAGAATTTCTCTGAATTGCCTTGTGTTACTGCTAGATTTAAATCGGACCGTCCCTTTTATGTTTTTGTTTAATGGTTTTATCATGTGTCAAAATATAAATTCTCCAGATAAATAGTTTAGATCACATCTCTGCAGGGATATGTGGTGGGACTAAGATTAAAAAAAAACATAAAAATAAGACTTTCCCCAGGCGCGTAGCCGGGAGTTTATTTCGGGAGGGGCTTAAAAAATTATTGCAGCTTTTTTATTTCGATTATAGAGGTTTTAACCTTATGGTTATTCGCCTTTTTTCGGGTTAGAAAATTTCTTTAGAAAAACTTCTAACCATATATGTGCGGGATTGATGAACGAACCCTGATGAGCTGCGTTCAAGGCAATCGATTTACCAACTACGCTTTACCCGCCCCCTGCATAAAGCTTTTAGTTCTAATGACTTGATATTGTCACTAGAAACTAAACGAAATTTTGAAAAGTTCTTAATGAAAACAATGCCAAATCTAAGACAATCCATATTCATTGTCACAAGAAAGGCTATAATACATCAACGAATTATTGATGTTTAATTTGATTTTTATTATTTATTTACAAGTTACAATTTACTCTCGTTGCAACAATGGATATTCTAGAGTTCTCAGTATTTATGCGCTAACCGAATATGACAATTCTTGACGGTGCTGGAAAACGCAAGGTGTTCTGAGCTGCACGTTTAAAAGGTGTAGAAGACGCTAAATCGAAATGAGTAGAAAAATATCCATAAAATGTTCGATCGAAGAGAATGTCGAAATTTGCACAAAATCTTCTGATTTAGCAAACGAATTGTAGTTGGTTCAACTTCTATTTTCTTGATCTGGCGTCCTGTAACTATTACCAGTTCTAATGCATCATGCTAACATAATTTTTTGGCATATTCTTTTTAAATGAAACTATTTTCGAGACTGGCCTTGGCCTGGCAGATCAGAACCCTAGGGGCAGATCACTTGTGATGCATTTTTAAAAATCGCCTAAATTAAATGCATATCTTTCCATCAAAATAGAAATTCATAATGTATTTTGCGTTGCGTGTAAGACGTCAAAACCTTACAAAAAACTAGCCCTACATTCAACAAAACGTCGAACAAAGTGAATCAACGTAGGACGTTTGTTAAGCAAACTTTTCTGCGAGGGAGTGCAAAGTTGATGCAAAAATGGAAATTAAATGCATTTTTTTCTAATTTGATGCAAATTTGTTATACATTTCTAGAGTGATCTGTCCCTAGTCAGAACCCCTGTTAGGAAGGAGGATCTTTGGTGATCAATTGGATCAAAATATATGGGTTATTCCACGTCAGATTTACAACCAAAATTTTAATTCCTTCCATTTTTTTCTTGCATTCATTAGCTAAAAATAATTGACACGTATTTTTTATTTTGGCTGAATATGATTTTTTTTCAAGTTATTAGTTTTTGAAGTTTATAACATTGATAATTTTTCAATCACTTATAACTCGGAAACGATTCGATATATGGAAAAAATATTAAATAAAAAGGTTGTGTTCTCTAATGAGCTTACTGAAAAAAATTGCAATTTCTTTTTGTTATATAACTTATAAAATTTGCAATTGTTTGAAACAAATTAATTTTTTTTAAAGTTGGGCTATTTTTTACTTATTATTTTCTTTAAATATTAAGAATCATGCCATGGATATCAAAATGCTTTGCGAGATATTACAATCATAAACTTAAAACAAGGCAATTTTACACCAAACGCTTAGTGATAGGTCTATTGTAATTGAAATATCTCGTAAAATACTTCGAATTCTTTTCTGAAATTTGTACACAATCTTCTCGATATAATTATAAATTATTTGAAAAAGATAAAAATATTTTTTGGTTCCACCCTGAAAAAAATTATTTGTTACTAATATTTGCGTAATACATCAATTAAAACAAATATTACAAATCATCAAAAACAATCAATCAATAATCATCTATTACCAGAATATCGGGGGCATGAACGGCGTTATTACTGAATACAATTTGGCAATTTCTGACAACGTTTATGACATGTATGTATTCACTGAAACTTGGCTAAACAGTAATACTTTATCCAAACAAATTTTTGGTAGCTCCTACTCGGTATACAGGCAAGATCGAAACAATGACAATAGTAGCAAACAGAGTGGTGGGGGCGTACTGATCGCCTGCAGCACAAAATTCAAATCCCGTCTGGTGTCTCTTTCTAACTGCGGTAGCGTTGAGCAAACCTGGATCGCTCTCACACTTACACACTGTACGCTGTATATTTGTGTGCTTTACATTCCACCCGATCGCGTTAACGATGCCGATCTAATTGATCAACATTTGCACTCTCTTTCATTGATTACTGATCAAATTGGTTTCAATGATAGGATAATTATATTAGGCGACTTCAATCTTCCTGGTATCAAGTGGGTCCGCAGCTCTTCAAATTATTTATATCCTGATGCAAATAGTTCTACAAAAGCACCAGCTACTTCAAAACTCCTAGATGATTACAACACTGGCGGTCTAGTTCAATTGAATGATAATAGAAACAGTAACAATCGCTTGCTAGATCTATGCTTTACCAGTCAAGCGTTATCGAATACTTGTACCATAACCGTTGCTCCTTCCCCGCTAGTTAAAACTTGTCGTCATCATCCTCCCCTTCTAATGGCTATTTCGGAAGGTACTCCCGCCGTTTTCAATAATGCCGACGAGACAACATACTACTTCAGAAATGGAAAATTTGATGCCATGAATCAATTTCTGACATCACTAAACTGGAGCTCTCTATTATCCAACTGCGACTACAACTCTGCAGCTATGTTATGGACGCACATAACATTATATGCTATCGACCAGTTCGTACCAAAAAAACCCGTCGTGAACCAATCCATCCCCAATGGTCCAATCAAACTCTGAAAGGCTATAAACGTGCCAAACGGTCCGCACTTAAGAAACTCACGAAGCATCCCTCTCTTCATTTAAGAGCGCATTATTTGCACCTTAACAACCGCTACAAGCGATTGAATAAAGCCCTCTATTTTGCCTACCTTCGTCGCATCCAGAATAATCTGAAAACTAACCCTAAAAGCTTCTGGAACCACGTCAACGAACAGAGAAATGAAACTGGACTACCAACTCACATGATACTCGATGACGTTCAATCATCTACTTTGCCCGACATGTGCAGCTTATTCCGAACGCACTTCAGCAGTGTTTTCACTGAAGAAACATTAACCAATGAACAGGTTTCTGAGGCTGCCAGTAACGTCCCTGTTCGTTCTGCAATTGGATCCCATCCTATTATTACATGTGACATGGTACGCACAGCATGTTCTAAGCTAAAATTATCGTCAAAATCTGGTCCCGATGGAATTCCATCTGTAGTACTGAAGAACTGTTCTAGCAGTCTACTGATACCATTATCAATCATGTTCAACAGCTCTCTACAGTCTGGAGCTTTCCCTGATACATGGAAGAAGTCGTATATCTTCCCAGTATTTAAAAAGGGCAACAAATCCTTTATCTCTAATTATCGCGGGATTGCCTCATTGTGTGCTGTTTCAAAGCTCTTTGAAATAATCGTTCTAGATTTCATTACTCACAACTGCTCTAATTACATATCCGAGACTCAACACGGATTTATGCCTCGTCGATCAACTTCCACGAACCTTATATCATACACATAATTCATTATTCGATCATTAGAAAATCGTCAACAGGTTGACGCTATATACACCGATTTCTCGGCAGCTTTTGATAAGATCAATCATAGAATAACTGTTGCCAAGTTGGATAGGCTTGGATTCAGTGGATCTTTATTGGATTGGCTTCAGTCTTACCTTACCGGTCGCGAAATGGCTGTAAAAATTGGAGACTGCACCACTGCTTATTTCGCTGTCAGCTCTGGAGTTCCTCAAGGCAGTCATCTTGGGCCATTTATATTTCTGCTCTACCTCAACGATTTGAACCTTTGAGTAAATTGTCTGAAACTATCATTCGCCGATGACTTTAAGTTATACCATCTAATCAAAAATGCCGAAGACACTGAATTCTTACAATCACAGTTAGATATATTCACCAATTGGTGCACAGTGAATAGGATGGTTTTGAATGCTTCAAAGTGTTCTGTTATCTCGTTCACCCGCAAACGCTCGACAATTACATACGACTACAATATTTCGAAAAATATTATTAAGCGTGAATCTTCTGTAAAGGACTTAGGAGTTATTCTAGATCCCAAACTAAATTTTAAGGATCATATGGAATACGTCATTTCAAAGGCCTCCAAGCTCCTTGGATTCATTTTTCGAGTTACTAAAAACTTCAGCGATATACATTGCTTGAAAGCACTTTATTGTGCTCTTGTTCGCTCTACTCTCGAATATGCAGCAGTAGTTTGGTCACCTCATTACCAAATCGATGCCCAGCGCATTGAAACTATTCAGCGAAAGTTTGTTCACTTTGCTCTTCGTAAGCTACCATGGAGGGACCCGCTAAACCTACCATGTTACCAAGACCGTTGTTAACTTATCGACCTCGATTTGCTGTCTGTTCGTCGAGACGTTGCTAAGGCAGTTTTCATTGCTGATCTGCTTCAATCAAGAATCGATTGTTCTGATCTTCTGCAACTTGTGGATTTTGACATTCATCGTCGTATTCTTAGATTTTATTCATTTTTAAGAATCCCTCGAGCCAGAACTAATTACGGCTATAATCAGCCATTCATTAGCATGTGCCGTCTATTTAATCGTTGCTCCAATGTTTTCGATTTTAATCTGTCACGTAGTGCTGTAAAACAATTATTTCTAAACTCCCTGTCTCGATAGTCATAGCTCTAGTACTAGTCCTTAGATATAAATGAGGTTCTGTTAATGTTAATTGTATAGTATTAGTCAATGAAATGTATCATTTGGAAATGTGTAATCTGTTGATACAAAAGATGAGGAGGTTTTATGCCGCCTGGAGAGATTGGAAGGTTGCAAGAATTTCAGCTCCAGGAGGCTTTTCCCTACTCCAAATAAACAAATAAACAAATAAACAAATAAACAAATAAACAAATAAACAAATAAACAAATAAACAAATAAACAAATAAACAAATAAACAAATAAACAAATAAACAAATAAACAAATAAACAAATAAACAAATAAACAAATAAACAAATAAACAAATAAACAAATAAACAAATAAGCAAATAAACAAATAAACAAATAAACAAATAAACAAATAAACAAATAAACAAATAAACAAATAAACAAATAAACAAATAAACAAATAAACAAATAAACAAATAAACAAATAAACAAATAAACAAATAAACAAATAAACAAATAAACAAATAAACAAATAAACAAATAAACAAATAAACAAATAAACAAATAAACAAATAAACAAATATTACAAATAAACAAATATTACAAAAAAATCCGGCGTGATCATCCGAAAACGCAGCTTTTATTATTTAATGCTTTTTTCCAGAAATCTAATAGTTTCTCAGTTATCAGGGAATGAAAAATGTCCAATTCTATTAAATTTATAAAACTTTTAAAAATCTCTATATTATTAAAAGTCGATAGTTGTATGTATGTGATTTATGGACTCCCAAACGGCTTAACCAATTGCCGTAAAAAAATATACATAGTTTTTTTTTTAATTCGTTTATTTGACACGGCTCATAGCGGTAGCTTAACGGAGCCGTGGATCTTATTCGTTTACAATACATGTAAAAGTAAAAATACAAACAAGAATTAATTAATTGGATCTCGTGCGCGCAACTTTTTATTGCGAGCGGAGACCTTTTTTCGCGAGTTCTGTTGGCAAACAGCGTCAGGGGGGTCATTTAATTCTCTCTTGTTTTTCATGTCTCGGTCGAAGCTGGCTTGGTGTCCGGGATCAGATGTTCTCCCTTGCTTCTTGCACTTATTGTTGACCAGTGTACATCCGTCGTCATTGTTACTGATTCGTTGCCAATGTTGCTTACAGTTGCTTTTGGGGTGCTGGATGATTCTTTTGCGGTTGTCATGATGGTCTGAACAGCAGCCACAAATGTGGCCACCGTTTGTGGTTCAGGCATTGGTATTGAAAATTCTGTTTTAGGTTGGTTTGCCGTAGATGAGTTGGCAATCAGTTGAGATGCATTTTCCTCTGCATCTTCCGCGCAAGGTTGTCCATGATGAGCTGTCTGATTACAATACTTGCACGCAGGAGTTTGCCCCTCATGGGTGCATAACGTAGTTTGCATAATTGTAGTTCCGTGAGTTTTGAGTTTTATTGCCAAGTAGGAGGGTATAGATCTTTCGACCCGCATTCTCACTACAAAAACGCCGTTAGGAGTACCCGGGAAGAAGTTTCTCCAAGTATCAGGTGTAACGGATTCTACTTCTCCGTACTGCGACATGCATTTTGCAATTGGCTCAGGAGGGGTACGAGGTGATAGGTCATATAACCTTACATCTATATAATCATTCTCAATGTATACGGGAATCTTAATTCCAACGTTGTCACTTTCAACCACGTGTTTTAAATTGTTCTTCAAAACGAAACGCTCGGCTTGTGCTAACGTGTTGAATGATATTAACACTACATTGCGAAGATGATGATACTGAAGGTACAAGACTGCCGCAAGCCTAAGTTGCATTTTTACCTTCAGAAGGTATTCCACTTCACTAAAACTCGGTCGTTTTCATGATTTTTAATACTTAAAGAAAATAATAAATAAAAAATTTGGTCCAACTATAAAAAAATCAATTTGTTTCAAGTAATTACAAATTTCATTAGTTATATACAAAAAAAATGTGATTTTTTTGGTAAGCTTATTTGAAAACGTAACTTTTTTATTTAATATTCTTTCCATATATCGAGTCGTTTCCGATTTATCAGTGATTGAAAAATGTTCAATTTTATTGACCTCAAAAGTTCAAAAACTAATAACTTGAAAAAAAAATATTATTTAGCCAAAACAAAAAATACGTGTCAATTATTTTTAGCTAAAGAATGCAAGAAAACATTTTAGAAGGAATTGAAAGTCTGGTTGTAAATCTGACGTGGAATGACTTATGTATTTCAATGATTTAATCAACTAAAGGTAACTGCCTGGAATTTAATCTATTCAAAAAAATTGTCCACAAATCGAATGAAAATCACTTAAAACTGATTACTACTATCATCTAATTTACGTAAAATTTTACTAAATGCTTCATTGCTGACACCAACAACATAACTAGAAACTATAAACGTGAACAAGCTCAATAATTTCAGCATCTCTTAATTTCGACACATGGAAAGGAATACATCGCACTTACTTCCCCTCGATTTCAATTTATTGATTCCTTTTTGTTTTTTTTTTCTCCGTGATGTCCTATCATTTTATTCCATAAAAACAAAAAATTAAACCAAAGACTGTCATATACTGATAACATGAAATCGAAACAATAATCCCACCTTATTGACTTATAGACTCAACTAGTTACAACATTTTAGTCGCTCTCCGTGATAACCTACTGACGTCTGATCAATCTATCGACATGTCGTTTTCAAACTTACATAGGCATTAACTAGAAACCATTGAAAGCGACTAAAATGCTGCTGGTGGTTGCAACATTATGTGGTTTAGCATCAATTGATCAATTGACATCCGAAGGAAAGTAAGTGTAAAATCACGTCAGGCAGTCCTACCGCTACTGTGTACGTTTCTGTATATCAACAAAATTATTAATATACGATTCGTGGGTTGATGAACACCTCCGGAAAACCGCTGGTTTACCACTTTTTGGTTTGTTGACTTTTTCACGTTTTTCTTGCTTATTGTTCGATTTTCCAGACTAACAGTGTTTTAATACGGACCGCATTCCCCACATAAAATGAAATTGAGTGTCAGTAGAAATACTATTGCATTAAAATGATGCGAAAATAAAAAAAAAACTGTCGTCTCGGCTACAACTATGTCATCAGCTAATTGAAATGTTTTTGTTTAGCACGCTTGAGTGAGATGCCTGACGTTTATATTAAGCGTACAGTGCTCTAATCTATTACAGAAATCCAATTTGCGTATGATTTAACTAACTTTCTTTATTCAGGCCAATATCTAGCATAAAATGAGTTTTGTTAGATGCAATCACTAGCGATAAATATTAATTTTGGGACAGTTTTTGTACTCAGTTTTCTATGAAACTTCTAAATTTTTATTATATAATTCGGTTATTTGAGTCGGTTCAATGCATTAGCTAAATGAAGCTTTGAGTCTTTAATATATTTCCATGATGTAAACAATAAAAATGATAAAACGTTAATGGTTGTCCAACAGATCTCGTGCGATTGACCTGTTTACTGGCTGATAAATATTTTTCATAACCAAACGCGTCTTGGTGGTCGTTCATTTCTATCTCGTACACTTCCGTATTATTATCGTGGTAACTGCCATGTCCATGTTCGCGAATATCTGATTTCATCTTCGTTTTGTCCCCTTTCGGGCCACCAGTGTCGACTTCCTCAATGATGATGCTGATACTCGTGATGGTTAAATTGCGCCAAAAACTATCCGTCATCAATCATGTACGGTATCGACGACCGCCTCGGTACGATCTGGAGCGACTGAAGCAACCAGATGTCGCCACTGCATACGCGCAGCACCTCGAGGCAGCGTTGCCGGACGAGGGAGAGCTCGACGTGGCCCCTCTAGAGGACTGCTGGAGAACAGTAAAAGCAGCCATCAAAAAAGTAGCTGAGTACATTGTCGGGTACGAGGAACGGAGACGACGAAACGATTGGTTCGACGAGGAGTGCAGAGCGGTTTTGGAGGAGAAGAATGAAACGCGAGCGGTCATGCTGCAGCATGGAACTCGACAGAATGTGGAACGATACAAACAGAAGTGGAGGCAGCAGACACGCCTCTTCCGGAGAAAAAACGCCGCCTGAAAGAAGCGCAGTGCGAGGAAATGGAACTGCTGTGCCGTTCTCAAGATACACGGAAGTGCTACCAGAAGCTCAACGTATCCCGCAAAGGCTTCGTGCCGCAAGCCGAAATATGTAGGGATAAGTAAGGGAGCCTGCTGACGGACAATCGTGAGGTGATCGAAAGGTGGAAGCAGCGCTTCGACGAGCACCTGAACGGCGAGGAGAATGTAGGTACTGATGACCAAGGCAACGGAGGATTTTACTACGTCAGTGCAGTTGAAGACGGGAATGAACCAACTCCCACGTTGAGGGAAATTAAGGATGCCATCCAACAGCTCAAGAACAACAAACAACAAGCAGCTGACAAAGATGGTATCACAGCAGAACTCATCAAGTTGGGCCCGGAAAAGTTGGCCACTTATCTGCACCGGTTAGTAGTCAGGATCTGGGAAACCGAACAGCTACCGGAGTAGTGGAAAGAAGGGGTGATCTACCCCATTCACAAGAAAGGCGACCATTTGGAGTGTGAGCGATCACCATTTTGAATGCCGCCTACAAAGTGCTATCCCAGATCATTCCGTCGTCTATCACCTAAAGCAAATGAGTTCGTGGGAAGTTATCAAACCAGCTTCATCGATGGCCGGTCGATAACGGACCAGATCTTCACCGTACGGCAAATCCTCCATAAATGCCGTGAATACCAGGTCCCAACGCATCACCTGTTCATCGACTTCAAGGCGGCATACGACAGTATCGACCGCTTAGAGCTATGGAAAATCATGGACGAAAACAGCTTTCCCGGGAAGCTGACTCGACTGATCAAAGCAACGATGGACGGTGTACAAAACAGCGTAAGGATTTCGGGTGAACTTTCCAGTCCATTCGAATCTCGACGGGGACTGAGACAAGGTGATGAACTCTCGTGTCTACTATTCAACATCGCTCTGGAAGGTGTGATGCGACGAGCCGGGCTCAACAGCCGCGGCACGATCTTCACGAAATCCGGCCAATTTGTATGCTTCGGGGACGACATGGACATTATCGCCCGAACATTTGGAACGGTAGCAGACACCCGCCTGAAACGCGAAGGTCGGACTGGTGGTAAATGCGTCCCAAACAAAGTATATGCTGGTATGCGGAACCGAAAACGACAGGATCCGGCTAGGAAACAGCGTTACGATCGACGGGGATACCTTCGAGGTAGTTGAGGATTTTGTCTACCTAGGATCCTTATTGACGGCTGACAATAATGTGAGCCGTGAAATCCGAAGACGCATCATCAGTGGAAGTCGGGCCTACTATGGGCTCCAGAAGAAACTGCGGTCAAGAAAGATTCACCCCCGCACCCAATGCACCATGTACAAAACGCTTATAAGACCGGTGGTCCTCTACGGGCACGAGACTTGAACCATGCTCGAGGAGGACCTGCAAGCGCTAGGAGTTTTCGAGCGACAGGTGCTAAGGACGATCTTCGGTGGTGTGCAGGAGAACGGTGTGTGGCGGCGAAGGATGAACCACGAGCTCGCTGCACTCTATGGCGAACCCAGTATCCAGAAGGTGGCCAAAGCTGGAATGATACGGTGGGAAGGGCATGTTGCAAGAATGCCGGACAACAATCCTGCAAAGATGGTGTTCGCTAATGATCCGGTTGGTACAGAAAGGCGAGGAGCGCAGAGAGCACGATGGGCGGACCAGGTGGAACGTGATTTGGCGAGTGTTGGGCGTAACTGACGTTGGAGAGCTGCATCTACAATTCGAGTATTTTGGAGGCAAATTGTTGATTCTAAACTAAATAAATGAATGAATGTTTTATTATAATTCTGTACGATATGTTGCGCACTTCCCACCAACCTGGACTCCGCCAAGTCCGAGTGATTTCAAAAGTGCGAGCTGTCAAACACATGTATTTCATGTGATAGAGATGGGACTTTCATAGACAGACCGGTCGAACTAATCAGTCTATAAGAAGCATTTAAGAGAAGAACGGTAAGTGCGTAGTGAGGTTAGAATCCAGTTTTCAATGCCACAAGCAATATCTGTGAAAATATGTCCTGCTTGAAATCTAATAAACCCACATTCGTTATTTGTATTACTAACAGACATATTCCAAATATATAAAAGACACACTGGTTCCGTAAAGTTCATATCTAAACTCGTGTCAAATCCTTTGATAAAGGAAAACGTCACAGCGGTTCAACTCTGGAATGACAATGGAAAAAAGAACGGCCGCAAAAAGTTTGACGTATGTGCGCCGTCTCACGTCGAACTCGAATTGAACACTTCTTCTACATGAAAAAAAAAACACATTCCAGAGAAGTGTCAAGTGCGCAACTCACTTCTGGCAGTGAAATATTGTATTGCATTGTACGTAATCTCCCGGTCGCATAAATACCATTAAACGCGGCCGCGCGTAATCCCTTTCCCGTCGCGAACGTGTATGACCGCAAATAATGTCTTAGTTTCGCAATAACCCCCATCATTATCATGACTGACGCGGGTCAATATTTGCACGTTCGCTTAAATGTGACAATCCATCCCCATCCACTGACTGCTGCCGTGCCGGATGGAACGGGTTTACGATCCACCTTACCGCGGCTGAATTTGAAGCGAAAGGCAGGCCGCGAAGGTGTGATACCATAGACAACCTAACCTCCGTGTTTCTTTATCGCTGCTGCGGCGACCGAGATAATGGTGGTGTTTGTAAACTGATAAGAATGGAATGTTGAAGATTGCTTATTGAGTCCACAGTTCCTTCCACACACATGATGTTTGTTTTTCGTTGGCCCTGATTGACGCGGAAAGTTTGATTTCGTAACGAAGCGAAGCAGCAGGGGAATCAGGCAGGAGTAAAGTTATGTCTTTTTAGATTCGAAATCAGGTTATTTTTTTTTAAGCTAACGTTTTTAATTAAATTGAATATATTCGAAGTTAAAAAATAATTCAACTTTCAGTTCACTGTCAACAAATCTCGATTTGTAACAGAGTGGTCGAGTATGACGTGGTTTGTAAGCCGATTGCCCTGTACGCAGCTCCTTTCTGATTTTTCTGACCCCCGAAGGGTTAGAGAAAACCCCGAAAAGGGTTAAGGTTTAGTTCTGGATCCAGATACTGCAAACTTTACAAATTTTTAATTTAAATTTCAAGGGGCATAGAAATAAAATTTGTTTTTGAGCCCTTCCTACTTCCACTAACCTGGAATCCGCACTTTCAAAGTGCGAGTAGTCAGACTGCTACTGAAAACTGAGAGATGTTCAAACTTTAAATGTAGAGGTAATAATCTCATAGACAGTTGAACTAACCTGTCCAGTAACTAACCAGTAAGATCCTGATTATGGTACAACGGTCGCGAAACACAGAAAAATGAACGATGTGGGAGTAATAGATGCGCTATCCTGCTCCCTCAATCGGGAAGGGTGACATCGTCCTGAAATAATGAGAAATCTAATGGTACAGCTGACTCCGTTAGGGTAAAACTTTGGTAGCTCGTCACCAAAAAGCCAAACCGATTTCATTAATTCTCATCAGCTTAATAAGTACTCCTTTTCTTGCGGGATATCACGCAGGACTAGGGGTTTGCTCAGAAACACAAATAGGTAGTGTTTTTTTGAGCTAGCGTCAATCCAGCGTTCTAAGTTAGTGTCAGGTTCTGACGAGACGAAGTCGAAATGCAAATTCCGTAACTAATTTGAAAATGTGCTAATAGGGCTACTTTCTATGTAGGATAGTGTCAACACTAGCATGGCCTCTCTATTTGCTTAGATAGCCACAAGATCATGAGAGCATTGCCAGCATTGATAATGTCGGAGAAGTGCCGTCCATCGATCAGGACGTGGTCGATTTGCGATTCCATCTGTAGCGGTGATATCCAGGTGTAACGATAAGGGAGGCTGTGCTAGAAGAAGGTGCTACGAATGGCCATGTTCTTGGAGGCGGCGAAATCAATGAGTCGAAGGCCGATTTCATTCGTCAGCTGGTGAGCGCTGAACTTTCCAATCGTCGGTCTGAATTCCTCCTCCTGATCTACCTGAGCGTTTAAGTCCTCAATGATGATCTTGACGTCATGGCTTGGGCAGCAGTTGTATTCTCGTTCGATCTGCGCGTAGAAACCGTCTTTGTCATCATGGATGCTTCCGGAGTGAGGGCTGTGCACGTTTATTATGCTGATGTTGAAGAAACGGCCCTTGATCCTCAACCTGCACATTCTTTCGTCGATCGGCCATCAACCGATCACGCGCCTTTGCATATCGCCCATCACAATAAAAGCTGTCCCTAGCTCATGGTTGTTGCCGCAGCTCCGGTAGATGGTATGATTACCTCTGAACGTTCGCACCATGGATCCTGTCCAACACACCTCATGCAGCGCTACGATTCCGAACCCGCGGTCCTTGAGAACATCGGCGAGTGCGCGGGTGCTCACGATGAAGTTGATAGATCTGCAGTTCCACGTTCCGAGCTTCCAATCGCTAGTCCCTTTTCGTCGCAGTGGTAGTCGCCATTGGTATCGGTTCGCATTCTTATCTTGTTGACTTTTCGCTGCAATTGGTTTTTTACGGCTGGCTCGCAGGGCCTGACATCAACCCCCTAACTTTCCGGAGGACCATAGTGCACAGTTGAGTTTAGAGTCCTTCACTGGCACTCGGACTATGATCAGCCGCCCCTAACATGGGGAACAGACGTTGTTTTGAGCCGCTCCTCCTGGAGCGGCTTGCAGCAGCAAACCCCCGCTTCCCTGTCAGCCTACGACCAAAGTTCACACCGGGGTTGGTTACCCGATCTTCCCTAAGGTTGCTCGTAGTTCCCGGCCAGTACCACGGGGAGGTAGGGATAGGAGTTGCTGGGAAGAGGCTTTGTCTCACGCATTACCCAGCCTTTACCGACCTATAATAAAACATACCATTGTCATAATATCCCCATAGAAAATCGTCCCGATTTTCCCACCGACTAAGTCGGCTCGCGTCGGTGCGATTGGCCGAATATGCACCCAATTAATCGATCGATTGTTGCACCAACTCTTATGGGAGTTTAACATGGGCATCTGCCGACGCGACAACCGATTAAATACGACCGACGAAATCTGTTGAAATCGGTCTATTTCTACTAAATAGGTCGATTAGTTGGTAGTTTAAAACTGGAACAAGATTTAAACAGATTAAATCTGGCGATTAATATACTGACGGGAATTGTTTACCGACGAAACCCAACGTAGTCGGGTAATTAATCGGTCGACCTCGAAGCACCCGATTTAGTCGGTCGACTGGGAAATTTCACAACTGTCAAATTTTCTACGAGGATGTTATAAATCCAGTGCTGTCAGCAGTATAATGAAAATTTGACCTATCAATGGTAGATATAAATTTGGGAACATTTTGTACGATGTTCTTATAGGGTTTCTTAACAATTTTGACGGGTAAGACTTTTTGGCACATCTTTGCAATTCTCGCGCGCTTTGGCAGATTGGTTCTGTTAAAGGAGCTCTGTCAACCAGCAACAGCTACGTTCTTTTGTAGCAGCACCTGCCTGATTCAAACTGTCAATACTGCTCTGTAATATCACAGAGAACATGGATGGATGTCATGGATGTCTCCATGACCGAACAAAAATATTTAAAAAACGTGTGTAAACATTTGAATTAACACACGATAAACATTAGCGCCGCCACATCAACTTATCCCAACTATCCGACAAATCCATTCCGGAACCGGTTCGAAATCCTGAATGGATTCAGTATGGAACCTTGTTCAAAGAAAACAACC
This sequence comes from Topomyia yanbarensis, assembly GCF_030247195.1. Taxonomy (NCBI): domain Eukaryota; kingdom Metazoa; phylum Arthropoda; class Insecta; order Diptera; family Culicidae; genus Topomyia; species Topomyia yanbarensis. The sequence continues at coordinate 164,191,124 of NC_080670.1, forward strand.
GATTCTGACTCTATCGGTTGATGCATTTGAGCTGGAATTCATACTGGAAGTTCGAACCGGTTCCGGACTAGTTTGACTGGGTAGAGGAATAACCGCTGTCAATTCAGTCGATACTCAGCCACAAAAAACATGACGACAGTAGCGCACCTGGTTTGGATATCCCAACTACCTTCGAAACCGTTACAAATTTTTACACAAGTTGAATACTGAAGATTGACGTCTGTTCTCTGTGGTAATATGATGAGAGGATCCAATATGAGTCACACTCAATATTTTGCCAAAATCCTGGTCGAAGAAAATCTGTTGTGCTCTCAACCCACGACATATGGCATCTCATTACATTCCGTTACGTTCTCGCAGTTGTCCAGCTCAACCTAAATCTACAGGTACACTCTCTCCCTCTGCCTTTCCATGCATGGATGGATCTGAAAGAACGGTCTACTCAAAATAACAGGTTTATGGACACATAAAATCTGCTTCTAGTTATTTCCAACGAAACTTCATACTATATGAATCACAGAATTATTTGGACAAAACACTCACACCTCAATGACTGTAAAATCTGCAGATGGTTGTGCAAATTCTACTTAAATTAGGACAATGTAGAATGAAAACAGAATAAAATTGTATAGGAATGACTCACGTTCGAATTCAACCATTGTAGTGATACTCTGCGAAACAGTCTGTCGCTGTTTCAAAAGTATGTAGATTTTGGGATCCGACAGAATGTCTCTACGAGACTCTCAAAACTACAGAAAAATCTTCAAATCTGGCATCGCTGGATCTCACGAACACTGACGAACCTGAGTGTACAATATGAAGAGAGTGACGACAGCTGTCAAAAATAGAACAATGATCATTTGTCAGTGGCATTCCGAATGAGTCAAACTCATGAATTTTGAGAGGTTGTTTGTTCATTTGGAATAACACTGGCAGATATTTATGACAGTTGTCTTCACTCTTCTTACATACACCCTGTGACGAACGTGACCACCAAGCACCAATTGGCAGGTCTGTTACTCTGTGAGAAAAGTTCCAAATCAGTAGCGCTTCGTGTTTTCTTTTCTCAACTTGATTATAAGAGTCACACATTTGCACAGAAACGAAGAACTTAATTAAGTCCTAAAATCTGCCCCGAAGAAGGCGGCTTTGATGGGTTTTTTGATCCGCATACTCCTCCGCCGTTAACGGGAATGCCTGCGCCGGTTTCAATGAATGAACCATTTCGAAAAACCCACTCCCGGCCCGCGTTTGCTGCTATATCGACCAAGTTCCATTCCGGCAAACGGCGCGGGTGAGTTCACTGACAGTTTAATGGAAATGCAAGAACTGCTACAAAATGAAACACTTCTTCGCTGTCGCTGTCGTTGTCGAATGATAACAACATTATTCTGCCAGTTCTTCATTTCCGCTTGAGAAAGCGGGAATAATGGTGGGAACTTGTACTTGAATGCTTTTTCTTGTGTTTATCGTTCTTTCTCTCTCCCTAGCTAATGAGCTGGATGGGAAACATAAATTAAAGAAGATTGAAATTGAATGTAAAGGTAAATATAAAATATAATACTTTTTTTTTGCTTTCAAGGTTTATTTGGAATTCACATTTAGATAATATTTCGGCCACGTTGCAAGTTGCGGGCCTATTTTTTGTACATCCTGTGAAAGAAGGTAGTGAATGCTTTTACTTCATTGGAATAGGGAATGCGAAAAAGAGTTATCTTCTAAACGAGCTAAAACCAGCCAATTAAAACTATGTGCTTGTGTTGTTCTTACACCCAACGTTAATTTTTTAGCGTAAAGAGTGGTCGATAGTTAACTTCCCAGTCAAAAGGGACAAGTTGCTTACTAACGGAGGGCTATTTGCCAACTCGGATGCGCTAATTGCCCTTCAATTTGGCAGTAAATTGCTGGCAATTAGGGGGTTAGTTCAAATGCAACATTTGAGGGATTTGCCGCCGTCATTTTTAGGCCGCTCTACCCGCCAATCGCCCACGGAACGTGCCATTGAATCGCCCTTAATTGCCTAATATGTAACATTACAAATAACACTTATTTTCGGATTCACTATCTACTTACATAAACTTAACAGTATATATACTGGGTAATCACCACCACACTATAGGAAGAATCAATGATGAAATTGGTATTGCGCACCAAAACTTACCACAATCTGACTTTCATTTCAGATTTCAGGTCCGAGATCTTGTTCCACTATACTTACACACGATTCCACAGCTTCCCACATTCGTTGGCTAAATGAAGTGCACTAGACCAACTAAATACAAGCGAGAACACGCCAATTGTTAAAAAAACAATTTTAAGCTAAATCTTGAATGTATCAGTCATTTTGATAAAATTCTCTCTCCAGTTTAAAATTAACTTTTTTTCACATGCGTTTTATAGGAAATAATATAACATTCATGTTGATTCCAACTTGAACTCTATATGAATTACAATCAATAACCATTTGTCAGGCACTTGATTTTAATACGCCATGCATTTGAAACTAAAGTGTGGCGTATATTGAAAATAACGTGTTTCAAGAGAAGTATGTTAATAAGTCTCAACAAACATATGATTACGGCCTAAAAGCCAACTGTCAAAATCCACTTTGAATGGAAATTCCGGACAAACCGTTACACGCCAATCGCAGATGTTGGTAGTAAACGAAAGAGAAAAGTTTTCTCTTTCAAAAACTGCTGTGAACTATGTTCGGCTAGTAACGGTTTGTCCGGAATTTCAATTCAAAGTGGATTTTGACAGTTGGCTTTTAGGCCGTAATCATATGTTTGTCGAGAAGTGTATAACATATGAGATCTAAGTGTGAGGACAGATGCGGCAAAATTAAGTGTAGAACACTTGAGTTCAATGTGCGAATTATTTGCAGTGTACTTAACCGAAATTAACCATAATTTGCTCAGTTTCTCTTCAGAGTTTATTGTTGTCAGTGAGATATTGTTCACCAGCTTTAAAATCCTGGGTTGTCGCTTCAAGCCTTGAGAAAACTAATAAATACACATCATTCGATCATCTCAAACGTCCTCAATAGATTCCAGAAACGAATGAAAGTGGACCACAAGCAGGAGTTGGACGAAAACCGGGAGCAACGCGTAACAACTTCGAGCTGATTACATATTTCAAGCGGAATCCGAACATTTCGACGCGGGAGTTGGTCATACAAGTTTCGGGGGTCAAGAAACGATTCGGATTGAAAACGTGCAAGGTGCAGAATTTGCCGAATCGAAGCGTTCGCCAGTAGAGTGATTGTGATTGATGATGAGACCTACATCAAAGCGGATTTTAAGCAGTTATCGGGACACGAATATTTGGCTGGGAAGGACACGTTTGCTGTGGATTACCATTTCAAACCCAATCAAATTCTCCCGCGCACCGGTCCCGGTCTATTTGCAAAAGCAAAATAGATTCCTTCTACCTAGTGTGTGAAACGTCAACAAGTCACTCAATGTTTGTTGAATGCAAAGCAAGTTTATACCCCGTTGTGGGCAAACTTTGTGGCTTTCGAGTTCTCGAAATGTCCGGTAAGACCATCGGATTCATGGAGCAAATGTTGAAGGTGAACATGAAACTCAACGTAGCAGAAGGTAATAACACAGTGAACAGACGTCCATCTTCAGCATTCAACTTGTGTAAAATCTCTAACGGTTTCGAATGTAGTTGGGATATCCAAACCAGTTGCGCTACTGTCGTCATGTTTTTTTGTGGCTGAGTTCGACAGAATTGACAACGGTTATTCCTCTACCCAGTCAAACTAGTCCGGAACCGATTCGGACTTCTAAAATGAATTCCAGCTCAAATGCATCAATCGATAGAGTCGGAATCGGTTGTTTTCTTTGAGCAAGATTCCATACTGAATCCATTCAGGATTTCGAACCGGTTCCGGAATGGATTTGACGGATCGTTGGGATAAGTTGATGTGGCGGCGCTAGTGTTTATCGTATATTAATTCAAATGTTTACACATGTTTTTTAAATATTTTTGTTCGATCATGGATGTCTGTTCTCTGTGGTAATACTGTGCAATTCCACCATCTACGTCTTGCGGTACTGATTATGTTCAAAAACGTTAGTCAAGCAGAAGTCATTGCTTTGCAAAACAACTTGGAACACGTTGTTGAATGTAATGACATTTTATACAGAATTCCTACATAATGACAGAATTGAAGTAAAGCCACATGTAAAGCACCACGCACTAGTTCCGCCACTATCGAACAACTCATGTCTAAATAAGGAGAGGTGGATACCCTAGTAACAATTGAGATTTAATGGTAGCTATATAGCGACTCATAAAACTTAGGTTGCTCTTGTAGCATGCTATATGCTTCAATTGTTACTTGGGTAGTGTCAAGGAAGATACTTACAGGCAAGGATGCAAAATGCCTACCTTTTCTGCGGCTGTAATTTTTCTGCCTATATTCTCATTTCTCTTTCGACGCTGCTGTCGTTCGCTAGTGCAGGACGCCCAGCGCTGTACGGCAGGCTGTAAGCAAAACAGTAACATGACAAAAAATACTGCCCCCGGTACATCCACCAGACGCGAGCGGTAAAGGTTTCTCTTTCCTTATTTTACACTTTTTAATATTTTTAATCTATTCAATATTTTTAATCACAAACGACGACAATGAATGCGGTTCGTTTACGCCACGACCGGCATTAACGCTTTCGTGTTCGGGCCTCTCCCTTTGACTATGTAGAGAAAAGTGTATAAAGCGGGAGAACAAACTTTACTACATCACACTCTCACCGAGCAGTCGGAGTACAGCAGCAAAACAAAAATGTATTCTACTGCTAAATGTACTCGGTTTGGCTACAGTTCTGGCAAGAGCGTTTTTTAGCGTAAGTGATGCGTCGCTATAGCGGGCGTACGGCTTGTGCAAATGTAAACATACCGAAAAAATGTAGTTTACCAGTACCGTTGACATCCTTGCCTACAGGAACTTTTTTCAAGGACTTAGCAACGGCGTTCTTGTGATTTGAATGAGAATGTCCGACAAAACCTATTCTCTCTTGACTGTCCCATGCAAGTCAGTTCAAGGTATTGGATAGTCTCAACGAACACTGGTCACGTACCAAGAGCAGATTCCTACGTGCCAATATTGTGATAAGCCGCTACATCACGGAAAACCTTGCGCAGAGTCTACTTAGGAAATTCCATCTGTTATGACCAAGGCCGATATACAACCATCGTACGATAAACAGTAATAAACACCAGCTCAACTTTCAGGTCCAGTACCACTAAACCAACTGCTATTACCAACAGCTTAGTAACAACGATTACACTAAATACCTCCAAACCAACAACCGACACCACCAATAAAGAATCAAATACCGATGAAGAAGGACCCGTAAGTACAAGAAACAAACAACCCGACCGTGAGCATCATGAATGCGGTACCGATGACGACATGGACGTGACCGAAAATTCGAGAGAAAATGGAGCGAATGAACCCCAAGGTGCGGCAGGCAACGCACCTTATGTTTCACCACCACGGAAGAGGATCTCAACATGCAGCAGCAAGCTGTGTCAACAAGACCTGATGGACACATGAAAGTTAATTTTAATTATTACAACGTGGAGTGCAGGTTCTGAACCTGTCCAGCGCAAATTTATACGATATGCTTTACGTCAATTGCCTTGGAATGAACCTGCCACCATATGAGAACCGTTGCAGACTATTAGAACTACATACTTTGCAAGAACGTAGACAGTCATTAAAATTGGCGCAAAATTATTAATTAAAAAAACTATATTACAAAAAAAATATTTCCTGCGTACTTCGCTAAAGAATACCAATACCATTTTAAATATACTGTTAAATTTTTAGAGCGAGAAAAATAGTTTATTTCGAGATACATTTCTGGCCAGTTTAGAATGTCCTATCGAGAAAAATGTGTTCAAAACTTTCAGCATGTACACTCAGGGTTTACATACGAAGTGTTGTGAATTGAACATTGGAACATTTTGATATTTTTTATCGTCTTCCATATTTCATTTTTATGATACCAAGAGTGTTATTGTTCCAAAGCCAGTAGTTTTCATTATTGTGAAGGATCCAGGCTCTTCACAGGTTATGTATTGTGCACCCATCTTCAATTTCTCTACATTCCCTATAACCTCCCCATTCCCATCTCATCAGAGAAATGATGAGACATAATTCTATGAATAACGAACGGTACGTGCATATTGTGTCATGTTTTGAAGTAGAATACGTCTGACGTTCAAATACTGGGGTCTCGCTTCAAAAATTTCTGCTGTGAAATTTTCCTAGCTTTTAAATGCGAATAACATCGATTCTACTGAACGAAATTGCAATATTTTTGCACTATCTTATCAGAAATATGTATATGAAATCCTTCGAAAACGACGAAGAAAATGCAAATTTTGCAAGCCTATTTAGTTAAAAAGAAGCATCCAAGCGTATCACATACGGGAAGGTTATTTATAAGGGCTACGGCTCTACATTTTGGCATCAGTCGATGCTTACTTGCCAAACGAGCAACATGGTGACTGTACTTTCGGTAGCGTTGGTATTTGCACACACTTGCACCTAAGTGACTCAATCAAATACGGGTAGTTCACGAATAGACATGCGCGTGTTTGTTTTTTCACTAATGCATTTGACAACTGGATTTGCGACCACTGAAAGGCGGTTGTTAGTTGGATAGTTTTGTAGGCGTGGAGCCTGAGCTATGTTAGGGTAATTACAGTTTGTTTGAAAAAGTCGCCGATTTAATCTATAGCAATTCTTGGTAGACCACCCAAAAGTAATGCCATCTGACCAAGATAAAGCACTGATTGGTTTTTATTGTTGTCACTAGTTTGCAAGCATTAGTATTTTATATTAATTCAATTTCTTAGGGTATATTCAGCAGCGTTATAGTCCTACGTCTACAGTTCGTGCAACCCCATAGGGCTGCCCCTTGTGGTTTTCTTCTGATTTTCCTTATTGTACTCAAATATTATTTTCGCACTGTCTACTTTTAATGCAAACAAGATCAAAATAAAAACAAAGTGCCACAAGTTAGACCTGCAAAGCGGATTACCAGAATTCATCCTTGCTGACCTATGGAACCGAAGCATATCATGTATATATGAGCGTACATTTTCACAGTTGCACACTTTTGCCTTTACAGAATCGAAAGGGTGGAGCCGGGAGAACAACGTGTTCCTCCTCGACGGATAGTTCACCGAGTAGTAGATACCTATATATATATATGCAATGTATGTAAAACTGCTTGCGAAGCAGAGCTGCTGTCAGTGTTTCTGTGTTTGTGCATATTTTTTTATTGTATTTTTAAGGTGCTTATGTACTTTTCCCGGTAGACGAATGTAAACCCGACGCATTCCATTCATACTTGGGGTCAGTGCGGCGCGGGCGGTACGTTTCTTGTTTCTCTTGCACCTTTTGTTTCTGTTTATTTAGGGAGGTTGATTTATACTGAAATAGGCCTCCGTATGTCGGCATATTTTTATCGGTACAATTACGCCAATTGCTAGATTTGCTTAAGGCGGTCGTCTGTTTTCACACATTTTTTCGGTGATTTTGTGTGTCGAACTACACAGAATCAAATTATTTTTATTATATTTGCATTAGGTTTTTGGGGTGCACAGCAAAATGTGTCATGATGCCTGAAAAAGTATTCGCGATCTAACGCTTGGATGTCGACCGTCAGATGGCACAAGAGTAAAGTGATAATTCTTTTATTTACATCTGTCAAAACGCATCGAAAAGCAGATTTTTAATCTTATGAACTCAATAATATTATAACAAAATGCTACCCTTCTAATGAAAAATAATGTCGATGAAGAAAATATGATTTCTACTCCTAAAAATATATAGAAGGTAAATTTCTTGTTACATCACTAAGAATTCATTCTTTCGGTTTCACGTTATACTAAATTAAAATTCGGAGATTGAAATCGGGATAGAAAACACAATAGTAGGCCGAAATCACTGTATTCAAGAGTGAAGGTGTTGATAGTCGAGGTTGTCCACCTTTGAATCCCTAAGTTGCTCTAAGCAAGGTCCTAGCATGCGTCAAAACTGTTAGTTTTGTGAACAGAGACAGCCTATCAAATGTAGTATTGATGGCTTAGACGCTACCATTCGCCCTTTGATCCTGTCACACATACGAGGCAGTTTTCGTTTTGACGCACGTTAGGACCTTCCCATATAAGGACTTTGGATGAATCCAAATTCTAGGTGAACATTTTTCGTATCTTAAACAACTAATCCAAGCAACCAGAAGTTCGGAGAATACTTTAAAAGCACACTTTAAAGTTCACATAAAGTTCATAGCGAACTTTCAAGCTGCTTAAGCTTTAATGGAACCTGAAAGCTGCTTAAGCCGCTATTATAACATAAAATGTATTGCAAAATTACTTAAAACGGGAAGCTTATGCAGTTCTTGGTTGCTTGGGAACCTAACTCCAACAACACAAAAATAATTCCGGGTCTCGATAATTCGCAACAGAATATCGCTTTCGACTGAGTGTTTTGTAATGTTTCTCCTAACATAATTAAAATAGAACAACCATTGTGCATCAACAACGCAAGAATACTTTCGTCATCATTTGACTGGTACCAATAATGAAATCTAGTCGGCGCGTCGAGCTGATGAGTTTCACGTTTGAGAGTCAATGAAAGAGATTATAACTACTAGAGGGAGCTAAGCGCTACTGTCTTCATGTATTAACGGACTGAAACCTGGGGTCTCGCTCTAGCATATTGTATCCAATTACTTTGACTTGTGTGTACAATATGGGCAGTATGTGTCAAATAATGGGGCTAGTATATGTAAGAGCGAGATAAATCATCAGTGTTGACAGCGGCATGCGACCTCTAGCGGTTATAATCTCTTTTGAGTCAATCTGTGCACAAAAACGGTAGACCAATAGCTGCCTCGATTCCGGATGTTCTGCTTTTCAGAAAACAATAATTCGAGAAACGTGTTAACCGTGGCTGCAGTCGGAATTTCGTAACAAATTCTTTAAACGATTTTGCTTCGATAATGTTACGTTTCATAGCGTTATTTACTATCCCCGGTCACAACATATCGTCGCTGTTGTGCTATCTTATGACAAGCGCCATTTTGTACATTTGGAGAAAAACGATTTTTAAAGCTTGAGATTGAATATCTTGAAACTTATAAATGGTATAAACAATTCAAAGAAGACAAATAATGCTTCTATCTATTCTGCATTAATCTCTCAAATATTACGAAAATCAGTTAACTACATTGCGAGTTTTCTTTAAAAATGTAAACAAAAGTCGGTCTCACACGTGTCAGGTGTGTATTGATGACAAAATTTGTTTGGCATGTCATAATCGTGCATGGAAAATTTTCCATAGAAAAAAATCATCAATTATTAACTCTTATTCATTTCTTTGGCTTCATTTGGTCTATAAACAATCGGTGAGATGCATTTTGAAGGAAATGAGTCAGGGAATCTAGAAAAATTAGCTATTTTTGTTTACAGTGTTGTCAATTATGCTATATTTCCAGTTTAAAACTTAAATTGCATTTTTCTCACAGTTCGTGCATTTTTGTTTCGAAAATGATTATTCCATTGTGTTTATCAGATAGTTTTACATATAAAAACATCTCATACATAAAGATAAGTAGAGCCAATCCCCAGACACAGTCATTTGAAGCAAAAAATTAAAAATTTCTCAGCGCGTTTCTCGCTATATCTCAGTAACCAAGCAGAATTTCAAAATTCTGTAAACACCACTTTGTAGAGATTTTTTAGACAAGTAATGTGGCATATCTAACTCAGTTTACCCCAAAATGGCGTTTGTCATAAGATAGCACAACAGCGACGATATGACATTGGGTCGTACCCCTTCCCCTAGATGCACTACGCAATTTATGAATGATCCCTAAGTTAAAATATTTAGTATTTTATTTTTATATGGAAGCTTTATGTGTGTCATATAGTGAGATATAAAAAGATATTTAAAAAGTATTCTTAAATCTTATTTTCCACAAAAAAACCCAAAACATTTGAAGTTAAATTTTGGAGACTCATATGGGTCCATCTATAAATGACTAGCATTATATGGGGGAGGGGGAGTTTTGTATTTTGTGATGATATGTGACGATAGGGGGTAGGGGGTCATGTCATGCTACTTAGCTTTTTTAAAGAGGAACAGGAGTTGACCCTAGGGGCAGATCACTCTAAGAATGTTTAACAAATTTGCATCAAATTGAAAAAATGCATTTAATTTTCATTTTTGCATCAGCTTTCCACTGCCTCGCAGAAAAGTTTGTTTAACAAACGCTGATCCACTTTGTTCGACGTTTTGTTAAATGTAGGGCTAGTTTTTCTGTAGGGTTTTGACGTCTTACACGCAACGCAAACAACATTGCACGCAACGCAAAATACATTATGAATTTCTATTTTGATAGAAATAAATGCATTTAATTTCGCTGATTTTTAAAAATGCATCACAAGTGATCTGCCCCTAGAGTTGACCTGATGTCACGACAATCTTACCCGTTTCATCTAACATCGGTTTTATTTTTTTTTATATTTGGCCTGTGTTAAGCCAAAGAGGACCAAGCGCCATTTTGAGGTACTTTATCTAAAATCGCTCCAGCATCCAATGTAGCACCAGGAACTCTAATATCTGTTATGTTTTGGGAACCCAAATAGCAAACGAAAGCAAGCCAGTGTTCTTTAACTTTCTATGTAAATGATAAGTTATCGAAAAATTAATTTTGGTACGAAAAATACACGAAAAAAATTATGGCGCTTAGCTCGGTTTGGCTTAACGCAGGCCATTTAACGGATACAACGCTGGACCTGAAGGTATTCCATCCGTAGTACTGAAAAACTGCTCAAGTAGCCTTTTCGTGCCATTAGCAATGCACTTCAATACCTCCCTACAGTCACGAACTTTCCCCGTTTCGTGGAAAAAATCGTATATCTTCCCAGTCTTCAAAAAGGGGATTAAATACGATATTTCGAATATCGCCCATAATTGCTTGAACTACATATCAGAAACTCAACACGGCTTTATGCCTAATCGATTAACCACAGAAAACAGACATTTAGGCTAGAACAATTTTTTTTCAAAAACCTGTGTAAACTTTCAAATTGATAAACGTTGGAAATCCGTGTTTCACTATTGCCATCTGCGCAACTGTTTGCTATACGTGTTTGACAGCTGCACTCTAACTGCATTGAATCGATCACTGCGCCATCTACAAACGTTTGCCAAACGTGTTTCAGACGTCTGATTTATTCGGAATCTCAGTAGCGGGTATTCACACACGATTCAAATCGAGCCTAAACGTCTGTTATCTGTGGATTAACTTTCACGAATCTAGTATCATACACTTCTTTTATTTTGAAATCATTACAAAAACGTCAACAGGTCGACTCTATCTGCACCGATTTCACCGCAGCCTTCGACTAAATTCACCATCATATAC